>NC_030684.2:124042608-124347020 GCF_000004195.4 Xenopus tropicalis | reverse complement strand
TCCATGAACAGATTGCCATAGCTACAGTACTTAGATCACTGCTTAGGCAGGTTGGCATGTTCCTCCTGGAACTTTAAATAGGTTTCTCAATTCTGACACCATTCTTCTTGGAACTGAAAAATCATCAAGAGGTAGCACAGTCATCTTCTAAATGAATACCTGGAGCATCTACAGCTTGAGGTATTTCCACCAAAAAAAGAGAGCAGAGGATGAATAAATAAATCATCTTCTTCTAGGGATGGAGGGTGGGAGAGACCCTTCTGGTCTGAAGGGAACAGGAAATCCTACCCCCCCCAGCAAAAAAAAAAAAATCCTGAAAAAAATCCAAATCCAAATAAAGCTAACACAGAGAACAAAACATTTTATCAACTTAACCTGATATTATGTGCTCCTTACTAAAATGTTTCTTAAACATCTGAAGAATTAGAAATTTCCCCTTTAGAACAAGGAACACAGTTAAAGCAGCACGGCGGCCTCCCATTCTGATGAGCTCTTCGCTGGCCAGAAGAACACTTTTGTGTGCAGAATGATTTTGGAATTTTTAAAAAAATGTACATAGTCACTTTAATGCAATGACAAATATGATATCACATGTATTTATAAAGCTGTGTTGTTACTGTATGTGTATGTGTAGCAAAGCTTAGAAATGTAGTGTAAAAAGAGCTGTGAACTTGAAAAAAGAAACATAAAAACAAACATTTTGTGGGTCACTGTTATTGTACAATGGAAAGAAAAAAAACCTGCGAGTGCTTGCCAAAAAATGTTTAAGGCTATTATGGATCCTACTATGGTTTGAATAAAGATCTAAAGCAATTTTAATTTGCCTGTTCATGGGCGCCTATGAGTGCCTGCTAAAAAATCTTGATCACACCAGATTCACAAAACTGCATATGGCTACAATTGTGGCAAGTACAACTCTTTTCTACTATGAAAAATACTGAACTGTAGGAACAAAAATTGTGGATCCGAAAATTTCGTAACTTTCGGATCGTACAACGATATTTTCATACGACCACGATGCGATTTTTCATATTTAATCTGAATTTTTTGCACTCGTACTTTTAATGATCCCAAATTCGGACTTTGATGAACCTGGCCCTATGTATCAATCATCAAGGGGAAAAATAGAACATTGCTTCCAGTGATAAGTCATGTGCATTATGTCTTCTTTATCTGTAAAAGTCTTACCAATCCTAACATGGAAAGGAAAGTGGTCAGAGAAAACAGATTATAAAAGGCAACAGTAGTATAACATAAAAAAAAGAAAACTATAGCAATAACTATCAAGTTAAGTGGTGGATGCTAGACAGTAAGGCACATAGGTAAGTTGAAAAAATATTAAAAGCAGAGGGTCAACAAGAATAGCAAATTAGATGATGGATTGCAACCAGAGGTAATAGGTGGGTGGGTGCCCCCAATATAAGCTTAGTTAGGTGGCCAAGCCCTGAAGTTCCCAGAGATCCCAAACTTTAAGGTATTGGGGAAAGTTGTGGTGGAAAGTGGCTATCCCGTATTCAAATTTCCTGTTGATTATCTCAGTCATAGTGGGTGTGGCAGATGTTTTCCATTTGGCTGCGATATCCAGTTGTGTGTCTGTAAGTACATGGTTAATCAGAGCTTGACCGCTGTTGTGCATTTTTGGGAATGTTTTCCCCTATAGCATTATAGAAGGATCTAAAGGGACCTCACAGGAGAATAGTCGACCTAAGAGGTTTGCTATTTCCCTCCAGATGGGTTGGATTATAGGGCTGTCCCAGAAAATATGTTGCAGGGATCCCTGTGTTTTGCAGCTTCTCCAGCAGGTTGAGGGGTGATCTGGGAAAAGTTTGTGTAAATTTTCAGGAGTGTGGTACCAAAACATCAAAATTTTGTATGTGTTCTTTTTGTCTGACACATGTGGTCATCTTTCTTGCATTATCCCAGATATTTACCAAATCTGTTTCAGATAATGGTTGTGGGAGAATTGCATCCCACTTGTCCATGTATTTATGCTGACCCTGAGAGCCTTCTGGCGGGATTGTGAGGATATTGTAAAGAATGGATATCAAGCCCTTTTGTGGGAGGCCATTTTTTGGTAAAATTTCAAATGCTGTTGGGTGATTGGCCTTTGCAAAAGTTGCGTATGGTAGTGTGCTATGTACGTTTTATGTCATAAGTGGCTTGACATGAAATAGAATGGTCAAGCAACAATCTGTCTTGCACATGGGTATTTTTTTTTCTTACTTTTTTATAAAATAGCTTAGATCTAAGAATGTAACATATTTTGTGAAGGACAAATGTTGAGCAGGAACCCATTATCAAGGGCTCTATGGTTCATGTCATTTGACAAGTAAAGGCATATTTATTAGTCACTTGACTTATATAATAAAAAAATACAGTATACCATACAGCTAGTAAGGCCTGGCCTTCACAGAATTGAATAATTCGTAAATCAGCCAGGAAATGTTATTTCTCCAATTGGTTGTTTACTTTTTAGATTTGGGAATGAAGGGTACACAAGACCAGGGTCAGATAGAAGACCCAGTTTATGATACTTCATTAAAAAAGGTCTGAGTATCACTCACAATGCCATTTACCCAAAAATTCCCTTGTGACCAGGAAGCTGTCCTTTATTTGTTCTTTGTCTACCCAGTCCTGGTGAAGCAGATTATAAGAAAAATACTTGGTAGACAAAGTACAGTCTGTCTGGTGTGAATGGTCTGAGTATCTGGAAAGTTGAAAGTGGATAAAACAACCACAATACTGAAAAGTATCTATGGCCACTCTATAGCATAGACAAATGGGCAGTGTCTAACCACCTTAAAGATTTCACTAGAAATGCCAAATGAAAGAGATATGCAGATCATGACAACACTGACACTCTTATTAATGACAAACTCATGGTCAGCTCTAAGGAAGCTGCCAAAGTGACAGTTTCATTGACAAAAATGAACTAGATTAAGGAAAGATAATGTCATTGGGGGATTGCACAATACTGTGATTTTTTAATGCTTACCTGATATCCCAGACAGGCTTTTTCTTAAACTCCACACTGGCAGTTTCCACAGGATTGGCAGCTTCCATCTTTGCTCAGGAAGAAGATGATTGTTCTGGGAAATATATACAATAGAGTCAGCAGTGTGACTTTTGTCTTATGAGGAAGATGCTAAGTGCTAGCAATGCCAAAGGCCCAGCCTGTTGTCAGCACTACAGTTGAACTCCCTGTAGGTGTTAGGAGAGCATTAGGCCAGCTTGTCAAGCTTTTGATGCTCCACTAAGGAAGAATGGCATCCCAAACATCCCTGCTTGACCTCTCTGGTCAGGCCAGCAATAGGCCAAAGGATTAGGTACCATTAGGCCATTGATGTTTCTAATGGCACCATTTGATGTGTGATTCATACCAGGTTGGACACCTTTGTGGGAAATGCTTTCCTGAAGTGAGGGTAAAGCCTCAGGAAGGCAGTTGATAAAGAAAATGTAAACAGACCATTAATTCCTGTTTAACTGTACATAATGTCAGAATCTGTCTGTACAAATGGGAAAACTATACAATCTAAACTAGAGACTGTGAATGCAAAAGTGTCAACCTTTATGGCACCCTGTTACACCCTTACTAAAGATTTGTTTTATTTGCTGTACTATTAAATTCTATGGTAATCCTAGACAGCAGACGGATAATACGATTACGAGCTTTAACCCTTTTTATTTCTCTATATCTGAATGACACTTGTTGGTAAAACATATGTGTGATAAATCTATCTGTCAAACTAATATTACCGCCTATGTTGGATACTTGTTAAAACTAATAAAAATTAAAAATTAAAAAAAAAAAAATTCTATGGTAATCTTAGGGAAACATTTTCTTTTCTCTGGCATCTTCAACAAATGATAACTGGGAATGGAAAAAATAAGAAATGTCCAATGACTTTCCTTCAGTGCATTTTCATTGGGGACAATAATCTAGATGACATTTTGAATTTCAATAAAATGATTTTTTGGTTAGGAATCCACATTCAAATATTTTCTATAGATTTATTCAATCAATGGCAGTCTGCCTTTAGCATTCTTACACCACCCATAGCATCCAGCCAGCCCTATGGAAAGTAATGGATAACAGAGGGTATCTCAGGAAGCAACTGTCCCTGCCTATAATTCAGGGCTAATCAGAGAAATACACATTTGAGATGAATTTTTATTCCAAATATTTAGATAACACACAATTAACAATGTGGTGTGTGATTTTCCATGTGTGACTGTATTTTAGCAGTAGGCTTTCCTTTAACATTGAGCTCTGGTTTTAGCAAAATAATGTAGCATTTTGGAGTAAATATACACATTAACAGTCCTGCTGCAGAGGCCTGGATGGCAAATATCTCCACTGCAACCATGTGTTTGCCTTTGGTGCTCAGGTATGTTGGGATGAAGGAGGCCCAGACACTGCAGAACACCAGCATGCTGAAGGTGATGTGCTGCGCCTCATTGAAACGGTCTGGTAACTTGCGAGCAATGAAAGCGACAGCAAAGCTAATAAGGGATAATACACCAATGTATGAAACTGCCAGATAGAAACTTATGATTGAACCTTCATTACATTGTAGAATTGTTCTACCTGGTACTGTTTTATTATCAGATTCTACATGTGGTGGATTTAATATTAGCCAAATTACACATAATACAAATTCCCCAAATGAGCAAATAAAAACCACTCCCACCGAAATGTTAATTCCTCCCAACATTCTAAATATCTTTTCTATTTTTGTGGCTTTAAAAGCAATTAAAACCATTATTGTTTTTCCTAAAATGGAAGAAATAGCAACAGAGAAGACAAACACAAACGTGGTCTGTCTCAGCATGCAGGTAACCCCAGTAGGTTGTCCAATAAAGATGAAAGAGCAAAGGAAGGACATCAGAAGAGCCATAAGTAGGATGTAGCTGATGTTCTGATTATTGGCACGAACTATAGGAGTCCTTCTGTGTTTTATAAAGACCAAAAACACTGCAGCCGTCAAAACAATAAAGACTGAAGCACATCCAGACAGTATATATCCTAAGAGATCTCCATAGGACAGGAAGTCAATGACTCTCTTAATGCACTGATCCTTAGCTGGATTTGGCCATTGGTCTTCAGCACATCCTTCACATCTTTCCACATCTAAGAATGAAAGCAATAGTCAGTCATTCCATTTTACAAAGCAATTCTTCTACTGAAGATTTAGGGTGAAGACACACCGAGCTACTGTACTAATAGCAGCTCCTTGTCATGGCTACTAAAATAGACAATTCTGATCATTTACTGATAATTGTTTCTATATGTGTTTTAGCAGAGGCAAATCTCAGTATTGTCTATGGCAGGTATTTTATTTCATTTAGTAGCTGTGAAAAAGTAGCTGCTACTTGTAGCTCCATGTGTCTTTACCCTTAATAATACCTGGTGGCGTAAGAATCATCACATTCTTATCTGCAAGACCCAGGGTACAACCCTATTTTATTAAGCTTCTATGTTCCATAACTGTTCTAACATTTCATAAATATTTACAGGCACTCGCTCAAAGTGTATTGAAACTTCTTGTGTAAATTTGGTGACAAATATACACGCAGACAATTCATTATACCCATTAATAGTTAACCTTGAAAACAGGAGATTTTATATATTTTTGGGGGTTTAAATAGAGAAAAAGTATAGCATTGTTTTGGGGTAAATATGCTGGTATTTTATAATTAGTACAGGTATGGCACCCGTTATCCAGAATGCTTGGGACCTGGGGTTTTCCGGATAATTTCCGTAATTTGGATCTTGTAATAATAAAATTATTTAAACAGTAATTAAACCCAATAGGACTGTTCTGCCCCCAATAAGGGGTTATTATATCTTAGTTGGGATCAAGTACAGGTACTGTTTTATTATTACAGAGAAAAGGGAATCATTTAACCATTAAATAAACCCAATAGGGCTGTTCTGCCCCAATAAGGGGTAATTATATCTTAGTTGGGATCAAGTACAGGTACTGTTTTATTATTACAGAGAAAAGGGAATCATTTAACCATTAAATAAACCCAATAGGGCTGTTCTGCCCCCAATAAGGGGTAATTATATCTTAGTTGGGATCAAGTGCAGGTACTGTTTTATTATTACAGAGAAAAGGGAATCATTTAACCATGAAATAAACCCAATAGGGCTGTTCTGCCCCCAATAAGGGGTAATTATATCTTAGTTGGGATCAAGTACAGGTACTGTTTTATTATTACAGAGAAAAGGGAATCATTTAACCATGAAATAAACCCAATAGGGCTGTTCTGCCCCCAATAAGGGGTAATTATATCTTAGTTGGGATCAAGTACAGGTACTGTTTTATTATTACAGAGAAAAGGGAATCATTTAACCATGAAATAAACCCAATAGGGCTGTTCTGCCCCCAATAAGGGGTAATTATATCTTAGTTGGGATCAAGTACAGGTACTGTTTTATTATTACAGAGAAAAGGGAATCATTTATCCATGAAATAAACCCAATAGGACTGTTCTGCCCCCAATAAGGGGTAATTATATCTTAGTTGGGATCAAGTACAGGTACTGTTTTATTATTACAGAGAAAAGGGAATCATTTTTAAAAATGTGAATTTATGGGAGATGGCCTTTCCATAGTTCAAAACTTTCTGGATAATGGGTTTCCGGATAAGGGGTCCGATACCTGTATCTTGTTGTTTGTGGGTTTCATTTCTGTGTCTTGTTTCTTAATTCAAATAATCACCCCTATACTTTCTTATATCAGTGGGTTAGTTTATTTTCTCCTATCTCACGTTAATATGAGAGATGTCCAGCGTGTTCCACATTTTATGAAAACTGTCTGCTGTATCAACCCACAGACCTAGTACAAAGTGTATTCTCCTCATATTAGATCTATTTTTAAAAATGTTTGTTCTAAAGGCAGTTCTGTCTTTTTCTATCTGCCTGTTATGGCACATCTTGCTTTGTATAGAATTGAGTTAGTGAGTCTCTGTGCAATGATGTTAAGTTTTGGTGTTTGTTACCTAAAAATTACTGGTCCCTTTATGAACAAACGTCAGTTAGTGTGAGGGACTATATTAGATATGGTGGTCATATTCAGCACCTACAGGACTTGTTTTGCTAATAGGGTTACTTTTCCCTATTCTGCCATTATGGAACAAATTTTAGGATATCATACAAACTGTGCTGGTATTCTATTTAATGCTTTTTCCCCATGATCCCCATTTCCCCATCTCTGTTACTAACCACTGTACCTTTCTGTGCCCTTTTAACAGACACCTAATGCATGTAATCTGTATATTGTTAAAAAGGAAAACCCAATAAAATACGTGATTTGCTCCCAAAAGGCAAATCATCACATTTGCCCAAGTTCCTTAATAGTATCAAGAAAGAATGTTTATTATTACTACAGGGGACAGAAGATTTTATTAACAGTCCATACACTTTGAGCAGCCTGTTTATTTGTACTCACCTGTATAATTTGAAATTTCCCCTTCAGAGCAGGGAATACAGTCAAAGCAGCATGGTGGCCTCCCATTCTGATGAGCTCTTCGATGACCAGAAGAACACGGTTCCATGCACACTGATGTGGGGGTCTTAAACATTAAAAGCAAACAGTTTAGGGTTCATTTTTACTCTGCTAATACCTTGGCACTCTCTCAGGCCCCAGTATCCAGACTTGTGTCTCTCATCCAGACACACAAGAGAGCCCATAGGTGTGGGGCCACATCCCTTTTACAGACAGCAGCTCTAACATCAGCTACCACCGTCAGCTGGGGAAGTTAACCCATTTCTCCCCTTTAGGCCCCTAGAGAGATGAATATCCATTATGATGTCAATTTCGATATATACTATATATATATATATAATCAACAGTTTGGTCATTTCCCTATGGGACCAAAATGTTAATTAAATCCTTGTACATGGTGCGTTCCTACGTCAGTACACGCAGTTTATAAGTTACAGACAGCAGTTGCTCCTGCTGCTCTCTCCCTGCATCTCTCCCTCCTCCTTTGTCCCCACCACCATCTGACTTCATTACTTACGCACACTCACACGCTCCTCCAGTCTTCCTCACTCTCATGTATCTTTCCTTCCCTCACTGCCCCTGCCATTCCCTCTCTGGTCCCATCCTGTCTTTATACTCGCTGCTCCTCTGTTTCCCATCCTGCTTGCCCTGTCAAGAAGCTCTAACTCTCTCATCTGGTATCATCTGAGGTCTCCTCCTCCTGTTGCTTCCCTCTCCGGTCACTTCCCAAGCTGCTCCTTTTTGTTAGCTGCTTTACAAAACTTTTTTTTTTAATTGGTACTAAGTATAACTCTTCCCCTGTTGACGGGAAGGTTTTGCATTTTGTCTTCTTCTTCTCTTCTTCAAGCTTGTCCTTAATGCTTTATTATTTTTTTCCAAATAAATAAATTGAGAACAATAAAGGTTCAAATAAAAGGACTTTTTAGTTATAAAAAAAAGTTATAAAAGGAAAGAAAAAAAATATTTTAGAGAAAAATACTTAAATCGTTGGCAGTTTGTTTAGACCCGTTGGTGTCACCGTTTTTATTTAGATTTACTTGGATATGCAGAGGAACAAGTGACCTAAGCCTTTGGACCTGGGACACTATAAACTGCAATAACATACTGGTGTACCAAAATATTTACTAGGGCCCTCTATCTATACTTTATTGTCCACACAATTATACTCTATGAGAATCTAGTTTTACCCTTCAGACTTTATGTAATAATGTTCCAGGCTGCTCGTATATGGGGCACTGCTGGGTAATTGATATTGGCTCTTGCTCAAGCCTCCCTATCTCTTATACCTGTATTCCCTAAAGTATTATTTGACCAGTGACTATATATGAGTTATCAATGGGGATTGTTAGTCATCGGCTCTTGCCTGAGCCCCCCTAGCCTTTTATACTTCTGTCCTTGCTACAACATGGAATAGCATGCCAATCACAGACACTGTTGGGGACTTCACTAAATGCTGGCCCTTGCTTGGGCCCCCCTAGTCTGCTAATATAAAAGTAATCAGTGGTGTGTTCTCTTTTCTCTAGACCTGCCTTTAATTTTGCCTGTCAGTTGGGACTGATATACCCGTGAATATGACACTATTGTGTGGGCTCTGCCTCGTTTTGAAAGATTTTAATAAGAGCACTCTTGCTCGCAACACCCTTTGGCTTTGCTATACACTGGTTTCGATACTAGGGGTGCACACAGTAATGATGCGTCTATGCTTACTAATTTATTTATGCATTAAGCTGGCCATACACGTGGCGATCTGACGATGTTTCGTGCGACCATCGGCCACACACCATTCAGGGCTGAATCGACAGGTAAGGAGGTAGAAACAATAGGATTTCTACCTCCTTCTGCCGATTCTGCCGATTCTGCCGATTCAGCCTTCTATGGCGCCCGATTAAAATTTTCAAACTGGTCCGATCAGCGAGTCGGCCGATATCAGCAGCTTCCTGCGATATCGGTCGACTCGCCGACATACCATACACGCACCGAATATCGTACGAAACGAGGTTTCGTACGATATTATCGGTGCGTGTATGGCCACCTTTAAACTGGAAAGTGTTTCAAGTCTTTTGATTTTAATATATTACTTAAAGGAATACTGTCATGGAAAAATAATAGAGTTTTTAGAGCTTCTCCAGCAGAATCCTTCATTGAAATCTGTTTTTCAAAAAACACAAACAGATTTTTTTTATATTTAATTTTGAAATTTTGCATGGGGATAGACATATTCTTCATTTCCCAGGGTGCCACAGCCATGTGACCTGTGCTCTGATAAACTTTAATCACACTTTACTGCTGCACTGCAAGTTGGAGTGATACCCCCCTCTCAGCAGCCGATCAGAATGGGAAGGGAGCAAGATAGCAGCTCCCAGTAGGTATCAGAATAGCACTCAATAGTAAGAAATTCAAGTCCAGCTTGGGACTCCTCCAGTTACATGGGAGTAGGAGAAACAATAGGTTACCTGAAAGCAGTTCTAATGTGTAGCGCTGGCTGAAAGCTCAGACTCAGTGACACTTTACTGCTGCGCTGCAAGTTAGAGTGATATCCGCTCCTCCCATCAGCCGATCAGCAGAACAATGGGAAGGGAGCAAGATAGCAGCTCCCAGTAGGTATCAGAATAGCACTCAATAGTAAGAAATCCAAGTCCGGCTTGGGACTCCTCCAGTTACATGGGAGTAGGAGAAACAATAAGTTACTTGAAAGCAGTTGTAATGTGTAGCGCTGGCTCCTTCTGAAAGCTCAGACACAACTTTAAAAAAAATACATTTGTTGGTTCAAGATTAACATTATAAGTGGTAGAGTAAATTATTTACTATGTGAACAGTGTAATTTAGAAATAAAACGTACCCCATAAAAATCATGACAGTATCCCTCTTTAAGTCTCTCCTGTCTTCTAGTAGCAAAAGATAATATAATTTTTTGTAAACATAAATGTAGGATAAATAATAATTCAATATCAGTCCATGCTCCAAAACTGTACTGTTCTATGATGACAGATGCATTAGATTTCTGTTAGATCTACATTTAAGTTCCTACCTTTCCAAAATAAGGGCCCCAGGCAATGGCAGTCTCATTAATGATCAGCTGATCAGTATTTGGTAAGAATCTCCCCACATGGATTCTATTAACTGCTCCATTTTTATCAATAACCCAGTTCAGAATATCAAACTTTCCTGGAATATTTCCATCTTCGGTGAAAAAAAATTCCTCTCCAGATGCCATTTTTAGGTGAATATTTTTAAGGTAATAGTTTAGCTACAATTAAATAAAATGTTATAATTAAGGACTGGTTTTATAGTAAGTTTTAACGTCCCTCTAGACATGTTTTCACTATGGTCAAAATAAAATTGTCATTTTTCTAAAGGTGAGTAATGCTGGTTTATAATGAATGGTGGGGATAACTGTTAACTGGATGTCCTGTTAGAAGAAGTTATTATAAATGAACCTTTATGATTGGAATTGGAACCCCCAGTGATTTTACATGTCACACCTGGACAGTGAAGTCGCTGAGACCGGTCAACAGACTAATCCCAACAGGCTTGGGGTTTTTAATATTAACAGAAGCAGAGAATATTGTCAACCTGCAAATACAGTTCCCGGGGGCAGGGGCAGCACAAGCAGCAGTTTTATACACAGACAGATAATCCAGTCCATATACAGGATGCAGTATTATAAACCCACAGGGTATGGCACTTACTCTACAGACTAGGCCAGTTGTGGCGGGTATAGTAATATGTGGCAATATCCCAGGGTTAGGGAACAGGCCTTACCTTAATAACAGCCACTGGCACTTGTCAGACTTCCATAAGCCTTTGTGTGCCTGGGACCAAAGCCAACCGTGCCTCCAAGTCTCTTACTTCTAGTAACTGCTCCACCCACTTTCTTTTCCCATGTGCAGTCACTTCTGGGTTGTATTTCTATCCCTGAGGTGGTGCCCCTTACTGGGATTGGTCAGCTTGGGAAATAACTGAACAGTCCCTGATAAACAATAAGTCATTTTAAAATCTCACAGTGTGATTGTTGCAGTGTGGCAATCGTGGTGCTTCCACACTATCCTTACTTAGTTCATCAATTCAATCACTAAAATGTAAATTGAAATGTATTTGCCATTAGCTGGATGGTTACTGGACGGTTTTCTCACCTTTACAGAAGTTCAGTATCCAAATCAGTTATGTGACTTGTACTGTGAACACATTTATACAAACCTTTAGTCTCATTTTGCTGATTTTCTCTTTAGAAGACATCTCCAAAAATTCCCTAGATAACTGCATTTTGTCTAAGGCATGGGCTAAAGCATACACTGCCATGTATATTGTGTGTTTAATACGGTGGGTAATGGTCTCTTCTTGCAATAAATGTTCCTTTATCATGTCATAATTTAGACGTGAGGAATTTATAACACCACCACTTTGTCCATATGAATATCCTATATTCAACATCAAGAACCTATTTACAAATATATTTTTGTTCATATCTGTCATAAGTCTGTGAGAAAAAAAGTTATTCAATCCTTGGATGTCTTGTTTTGGAAGGGAAATTAAAAATGATCCGTTCATTGAATACAACAATTTGTTAAATCCCAGTTCCGTTACAATATTCAGGGCTACTGAGCATATAAAAACCCTTTCTGATATTTGGTGGGAAGTCTGGAAACCTAGAAATACAAACAAAGAGCTTGCTCTGCAGTATAAAATAATGACTCTGACAGAGGAATTTTTAATTGTCTCAACAGCTTCAACAGCTCTTTTTTCCCGTAAATCTGGAGAACTCGATATAGCTTTTAAAAAATCCACACAGATTCCATTTTTCTCCATTTCCTTTCTCAGCTCCTCACTGGCTTGGCGATTGCTGTCATCATCTGATGTAATAATTCCCACCCAAGTCCAGCCAAAGTGCTTCAGTAATTTGATGATAACTCTAAACTGGGAATACTCATTGGGAACTGTACGATAAACAGATGGAAAGTGAATACGATCATTAAACATGGGATCCAGAGCTCCGTAACTTATCTGAAAAAAAAAGATTTTTCATTCATAGGCTATATGCTATTTATAATGTTATAATTGTAATGTCTATCTGAATAACTACAGTATGTATTAATTCAGCTAAACACATGTATTTACATGTGCCAGATGTTTTGTAAATGTGTTCTGTCATTTTAGAGACATTTACTGGAGGGGTGGTTTAGTTAAGATAGGAAAACTATCGGTTTTTCAGGATAACTTGAGCTTTCTAAATCTGGCGTTTTTGTGTATTTCCACTTCTGGAACAAGATTTATTAAAATTGATATTTTTCATGATATAGGGATTTATACCAGAAACATATTTCATTTTATGGACAAAAATTCAACTGAATTAGAAAATTTCATGTCTCCCAAATGTGCCAAAACCTGATATGTATAGTTTTATGGAGATTTCTGATTTCCACTTTCAAGCACCTTATCTCCCACATAACATTAGGTACCAAGAAAACACACCCTAAATATGAAAGCCAAGGGTCCACTGAACAGTTTGATGCCCATTGTGCATAGGATCACCGATGTATCTGGCATTTAGAGACCCCATAAGGAAGTTAGTGCATACAAATTGCCTGTGTAGAGGCATGCCATATAACTGGGAAGGTAGTTAGTGCATAAAAATTGCCCCGAAGATCTCTTAAGCTACTGAAAATTCAACATATTTACTGCATTTTTTGTGAGGTAAAAACACAAACAAATACTTTGACTGCCCAAAACCATATATTTTTGGAAAGTATACATTTGGGTGAATTTAAATGGGCACCCATGTCTTTCTACTCCAAACTACAGAGTCGTAGTGCTCGCCCTGGTTTTGATGAAACCTTATCTCCCACATAACATTAGGTACCAAGAAAACACACCCTAAATATGAAAGCCAAGGGTCCACTGAACAGTTTGATGCCCATTGTGCATAGGATTACCACTGTATCTGGCATTTAGAGACCCCAAAAGGAAGTTAGTGCATAAACATTTCCTGTGTAGAGACATGCCATATAACTGCACCAACAAAGGTATTCCTCTGTACTGTACATGTAATCAGAAAGGCCGTGCCAGTTGTCTGTACCTGTGGGTATCCATACAGCTGAGTGATTTCTGCAATGCTGTAAGTTACAGAAGATAACAAGTGTCCTACAAATGCCACCAACTTCTGATCAGGTTGACAGATATAGTTGAGAGCTGGAGTTTCTTCCTCAGATAATAAGCTGAGAGTGCTCGTTAATGCCATTGCTTCACTGGTACATGCATCATGGATACGGTATCCTAGAGTAATGTTGGGTAAAAGCTCTGTGCTGTTGTTGATCTCCTCTATAGCATACATAAAGGCCAGGAGGTGGGTCAGATGCTGAAATGTAGGTCTGTTGGATGAACGTTGTTGCTCAGTTATAATAATTAATTATTTCTAATTACATTCTATAATCATTTAAATTAATATTACTATGAACAGACTGTTTAACTTTACTGATTACTGTTTATATCTATGGAAGTGACTTAATGATTAGTAGATGCGAAGTATGAACGATTGTGCATTTTTTTTGTATTTTTAGCGTGAAAAAATCGTAATGGTTTTGCCGCTGTTTTCAATCGTTCGCTACGAAAATTTTGTGACTTTCGGATCGCCAATACAATATTATCATGACTAATACGCTGTTTTCATAAGCATTTTCGTGATATTTGCGATCTTAAGAAATTTTCGTTTTCAATCCGAATCCGAATCCGAATTCGAACTCGTGATTTGATAAATCTGCCCCTATATCTTTTGGAGTTGGCCTGAATCAATCCTGAGTTAGCCAGTGCTTTGTGATATACTAAGGTTCTAGCAGCCACTTATTGTCAAGCTGGATGGGAGGGAAAATGTTCTGCAACCTGTAGGAAGGACAAGAAAATAGGGCCCAAATCCAGCAGGGCAGTGATACCCCAAGAATCTGTGAGGAACAATGATTACTTGTACCTGGTGTACTGATTAATGTAAAACAAGATGCTTTGTATTCTAGTAAATAAATAGTAAGTAAATTATAAAACACATTAAAAGACACCTATCACTGTAAAATTGTATAGAGGAAACAATACAATTCTGGGAAAAAAATACTCCTAACGGGCACCAGCAAAAGGATGGAGCTCTCAGTGGGGGCGGCCATGTTGTGACACTAACATGCAAATGATACTTAGTGCCCCAGTTTGCTCATCATGCACATGCTCTCCAGAGCCAGCAGCCGCATTAATATGCAAAATAATCATCCAATGAGAATCCCATCTTTGTAAATCTGGCTCCATGAGCAAAATGGGGCACTAAGTATCATTTGCATGTTAGTGTCCCAACATGGCTGCCTCCACTGGGAGCTCCTTCCTGTTTCTGGGGGCATAGTTCACATTAGGAGCATTTTTTTTTTTGCACAAAATGGTACTGTTTCCCCCATCCAGAGTGTGGGCTCTATTCAGCCATACTTCCAGTGGGGTAAACAAATTTTCACAGATAGGTGCCCTTTAACATTACTTGCAATACAACTAATACAATAATGATATATATATATAAGATATATATATATATATATATATATATATATATATATATACAAGGAAGAGTGGAGCACACCCTATAAAAGTTCAAATGCCCTGGGTGCTGGCTAAAATGAGGCAATATATGGACAGAGAGCCGCACACACAAGGACTTAACGATAAAGTGAAAACATTTTTATTCAAAAAAATCCAACGTTTCGAGTACTAACTGTACTCTTCCTTGTCCCTGAGGAAGAGTACAGTTAGTACTCGAAACGTTGGATTTTTTTGAATAAAATTTTTTTCACTTTATCGTTAAGTCCTTGTGTGCGTGGCTCTTTGTCCATATATATATATATATCAACAAATAGGTATTCAACCGCACAGCCCTTAGATCAGGCTTGATGCATCAATCCTCGCAAGGCTCACCGCTGAGCCATTCAATACAATCCAAATATAGAGGAGAGCACCATAAAGCAGAATTCTGCTAAAATGCTATTTATTTCAGACCAAAAAACACAACATGTTGCGGGCAATGTGACGCCCTTTATCAAGGGCGTCACATTGCCCGAAACATGTTGTGTTTTTTGGTCTGAAATAAATAGCATTTTAGCAGAATTCTGCTTTATGGTGCTCTCCTCTATATTTGGAATATATATATATATATATATATATATATATACAAAGTGCTATTGCCCTGTACAGACTGACTCCAGGCTTTCCAGAATTAATCGATCTTATACATGTTCCAGTAGTGGAACAGAACTCAGATTACAGTTGTGCACAGTGACAGTTCCATTATCTTCGCCTCAGAAAGGGACACCTTCTCCCAAATCACTGGGCTGTATTTATACATGGAAATAGCATTTGAAGATTTCATATAAATTATTGTGACTTTCCCCTTTATGCACTAAATATATTTATTTACATTTATGCGCAGAAAACATCAATATGCCTAGCAATAACCCACTTCTTGCTGCGCAATGCTGTGCAATGCTGTGCCCTATGTGCAATGGATGTGACATGTACGAGTACCTACTTCTGAAATATAAAGTAGTGGAATGTTCATTAAAACTAAATTAAACTTTCTGACAGACAGACAAAGCAGTTATTGGGGTGCAATAAGGTGGGGCCCATCTGTAGCTGCTGTATGTGTTGCACATAAAATACATAACGGGGCATATACTAAACTGTAACTTTTTGGGGTAAAAGTATCTGAAAAAAAGCGATTTATCATACAAAACTGTGACAATTTTGAATCCGAAAATTTGCAAGCTAAAAGCTGTTGGGATCATGTAGCAGTCAATAGCAGATGTCCCTTTCACAAAAGGCCATTCTTTGTTTTATGGTTTTTGGGAGTTTTGACGCTGACTTTTGTCAAAAAATTGTGGTTATAGTGCGACATATCAACAAACTTGTGTTTTCCACAACTTTTCTGCGGTTTTTTTTCCATTCGTGCTTTTTTCAGCTCAGATCTTTTGATAAATGACTGATGTGAAAATGAGCTTATTTGTGGTTTCTTAAAATAAAAATGAGAAAAAAATTGTGTTTTTGTAAATCTCCCCCATAGCGCGTCTTCTTCAGCGCGATTATGTGTTTATGCATAGCCCAGACTTTCATGACCTTGCTTAGCCATATACAGGTATAGGACCCATTATCCAGAATGCTTGGGACGAAGGGTATTGCGGATAAGGGGTCTTTCCGTAATTTGGATCTCCACACTTTAAGTCTACTAAAAAATCAATTAAACATGAATTAAACTCAATAGGATTGTTTTGCACCCAATAAGGATTATTTATATCTTATTTGGGATCAATTATAAGGTACTGTTTTATTACTACAGAGAAAAAGATAATCAGTTTTACAATTCTGAATTATTTGATTAAAATGGAGTCTATGGGAGACATGCTTTCCGTAATTCGGAGATTTCTGGATAACGGGTTTCCGGATAAGGGATCCCATACCTGTACTATAACAAATTGTATATAACAGTATACAGTTTTACAAGGATAACACTTTGCTCTAAACAATACAAACTCACACACATCCCCTTATATAGAGGTGTGCTGACACGCAGCTTCTTACTGCCTAGCAGTTGTTATTACATGTTATTGTTATAATGTTATTTGGTATCATTCGTTCACCCCTGCTGTTTCTTGCTAGATAGTTGCTCCCGCCCTCCATTTTCTTGCTGTAACTGCCCTTTTTGTTGAGTGTGTTATGAAAAGACTGCAGTGTATGTAAGCTGTGTATCTTCATTAGAAATTTACCTGTGGAAAAGTCTCTATGTTTATACCCTTGCTACAGTACCTTGAAGCATAAAGAAGCATTGGAAAACACCTCTGGAGTCTTTATTCATTGAGTAAGCTATCTGTCAAAGTGATCATTCAACCTACTGCACTCATCCTCACAGACTGGGTCCAGGGTCGGACTGGGCCGCCGGGACACCGGGAAAAATCCCGGTGTGCCGGCGCTCCCCCTACTGACTGTTCCTCCCCAACGCATTCAATTTATACGTGCTCAGGGAGGACGTCATGCGGGGGCCCCTGCGGGGGGGTTAGGGGGGTCCCTGGGGGGTTATGGGACACGGCTGGGGCACTTGCAGTGCCCCTGGGGCGGGAGCCCCGGTGGACCCTGCACCCCCCAGTCAGACCCTGACTGGGTCTACACTGGGCTTGTGGCAGGTACAACCGATGCTGAGACAGAACAAGAGGCCTATTTATCAGCATTCTCAATTTGGTGCTTTTACAGCTTTTAGAAACTATGAAAAAAACTCATTTTCTTTAAAATCACGAGTGGCAAGTAATTTATTAAATCAGCCTTTTTTTAAACAGCATGGATGAAAAAGAATTCTTCCAAACGACATACATGAAAAATGATTTTCATAAGAATTTGGCTGACAAACAAAAAGTACCACTAAAACTTCCCAAACCAGGAAGCAAAGAAAGGTTGTTCCAATGTTTTTGTGTGTGGATTTTTCTTTTAATAAATCACTAATCGTCATAAAGTAAAAACCACAACCTTTAGTAAATCGGCCCCATAGTGTAGAAATGTTTTTAACCAGCCTTGTAATGGCGGCTGTGTGCATTTTGACATGTTAGGAGCAATTTTGTTTAAATGCAACCCCTCTTCACTACTATTACACTGCTGTGCAAAAACATCTAAACACAGGATAAAAACATGGTGTTTGCGACTGACATTGCACTTTGCACACTGCAAAATATACATTGCAGCATGGCATGTAAAATATAGCTGTGACTGCTCATTCTATAACTGATCTGCCTGGCAGACTAACTGTGTCGCTCAGCTAGGGCTTTGTATAAAAACCTGCAATACAAGCTGTCTAGGAATAACAGCCGGGTACAATTATCCAAAATGCCATAAATAAATAAAAAAACAAGATACCTGAATCCATAGAGATGGCAAAAAAAAATTGTAATTTTTTTTAATGTTTAGGTTTTAGGTAGCCTTAATGCATTGTGCTGCACATTACTGAATATACTGTAGGGACCCATAGGGTTAAGCTCCCTATGGCTTTACTTCCCTACTTTTTCTTATCTGTACTGTTATTGGGTAGACCCCTCTATACTCTGGTTACAGTGTATTAAGCTATCCCTTACAGGCTTAGTCCAGTTTGACCACTCCCCTTGGCAGACTATATAGTGTCTTGCACAAGGAAGTGTCTTCCTCTCTGGCTGCTGTTGTCCTAAGGCTTCACGTCATTGAGCCTGAGACACACGGTCTCAGTAAAAGCTACCTGTACCATCTTAAGTCGGGGACAGGGCCCCGTGAATGAGGAGAAGACAGTATAGCAGCATATTTCATAGCACCCTCTAGAAGTGGTGAGTTCAGACAGAATTATACAGAAAGAGCAGCCATTTGCTCCATCAAGGATAATAGCAAAGGAGTAGTCTTCCTAACAGGCATTACTGGCCTTAGTTTAGGGACACAGAAGTGCTAGGGAAATAGGTTAGCAAATATGCCTTGCCCTAACCTCCAAAAGTGCATGGGACTATGCCGGTGAGCTTTCCTACCTATCACACTGTTGTTGTTCTACCTGCCCAACCTCTTGATGAGAAGGGATATCCAGGGGAGCATCATACTGCTGCTATTGATCCGAATTACATCAATTGTATAACTGTATACTGTATACCATCTACTGAGTGAGTATTGATAACCCTGCATACCATTGTCTGGGACAATAAAACCTTTTCTAGTTCATTCATAAGAATTCTCTGGCGTCCATTTCTATCTATTGCACCACACTACTTCAGCTAGTTGTAGTTCAACAACACCCTCAGCTCCAATAGTACCTCCCACTTAGCGGAGGCCCACTCCTGTGCATTAAGGTCGCATGTAACACATGCTCTACAGCACGCTACTAGCCTGGGTTGGCCATATTATAGCCAAATAGGTGTTACAATACCCTTATCTGAAAAAAACCCTCAAGTTCTCAAAGCAGTCTGGATAATAAATCCCATATAAGCAGCAAAAATAAAATCACTTTTATCTTTATTTAAAATGTTCCATAATTTCCACATTGTAACTTTTTCACATACAGCTGAAGGTGGATTGCTTTGCCGGAATCAATAATAATCTAAGTAGAAATGTTGTTCCTTAGGAAAGTAGCAAATGTGTCCCAAATCAACATATATATATACAGTATATATACTTACTTACAGAACACAAAGTAGAAGGTTAGGATCTTCTATAAATTCCTGCTCTACATAACTATTATCAAATAAAAAGATTTGTAGAATGCCTCCTATTATAATGTCTCCGTCAACGGCATACACCATTGGTTTAACATAATCAACCAAGGCACATGGTTGGCCCAGACTTGATGTGTTGTATTGTCCTGTTCTATAAGGAAACAAAAGGAGGAGTAGAATAAACATTAGAGCTAAGAGTTTCCAGCAAGGTTTAACCACCTGGCAAATACAGTTCCTTTGTGCACAGAGAGATGTTCATGAATCCATGTTGAGTAATACTGTAGAAAGGTAAAGGCCAGGGATTTATAAGAAGAACACAAGCAGATGGTGCCGTGCAATGTTATAGAAAGTGGCTAAAGCATATACTGTACACGGAGCCTGCTTTTATCCCTTCCAATCCCATCCCTTTTTCTTGATAATTATACCTTATGCTTTTTCTGTTAAGGAAATCAGCACACTGTGGACAAGGCTGGAATCATGTAATTACCTACAAATAAACATTTTGTCAATTGCCATTCTATAACAAAATTAGCCAGCCTGTAACCACTTTCAACCAATGAGCATTTTTTTTTTTTTCTGTTAAGCATGGCATGAAATGTCTTTCCCATTGCTTAGCCATATACTGTAATAGATTGTACATTACAATATACACCTTTACAAAAGTAATAAATACAAATATGGTAAATACTTTGTAATGAATAACATATAGAAGAACACACATTTTATTACTACAGAGAAAAAATAATTCATTTAGAAACCTACAGGGCTCATTTATTCGCACAGACTTTGCATGAATCGCCATTGTATCCAATGCTGCTCCATGCACTTCCATATAGTTGTGATTGGTGTTGCGGTATCCATTCCTCCTCCTGTTTCCAAGTTTGTACAAGTGCACCTATTGAGGCCTGGGAACCTGGAGCTACTGCCATGTTGAAGGGGAGCGTCAAGGTTTTCACAGGCACATTTGTCAACAGACACTGTATACTTGCGCCCAAACAATCACCCGCATCCCCCATCTGATTCCTGTCACAGAGCAATTTTGATAATTTTAATTGATTGCATCAGATTCAACTGGAATTATGGGGAAAACAAAACTTTAAAACAAAAGTTTCAAAGATTAAATTTAAGTACCGGGGACTTACCAAAGCATCCATAGAGAAGATTTATAATATAACTGTTAATACATATTTTTAAATGCCAATAGCCATCTTAAATTATCTTTTGAGACAAAGAATAGTCAGGAAACAAAGCTGCTAAGATCCATTTTCTTTGTTGTTCTTCTGCTTCTAAAAATGCATTCAACAGATAATAAATACCTGAGAACAGATAGTCAAGAAACATTGCATCCAATTGTAACCCTTTCTCGGCACACTTTGCAGAAATTGTGTTACACTCACTTCTTTGGGCTGTATTTACTTGCTCACTACAGAAGATTGAGTTCCCCCGTGCATAAGAGGGTACTGGGAACTGGGGTTTACAGCGCTGTACCTCCACCTAGTGGACACTGAGGAGCACACCTCAGAGGGGATTCCACTAGGAAATAATCACACACAGTTTTGCAGCAAGGATAAACTTTATATAGCAGTTAGAAAAATAGAATTACTATAACATGGTAACAGTAATAAACCATGCTTTGGGAAACCTGTGTGGTTTTAGCCAAAACTGTGGCACAGTCTCTCCCCAGGCACAGTCCTACACTCCACTCCTTGTGGCAATGCCCTTGCCCAGTTAAGTCTCTGGCAAAGTCCCTTCCCAGAGTTCTTTTGTTCCCAGGTAGCACTATCTGCCCTAAAGTACCTCTCCCTTTGGATAGATGTAGATAGAAAAGTAGATGATGGTAAGACGTTTATATACATAGAAAATATATAGTAAGAATTCAATTCTTGGGAAGGTCTGATTGTAATCATTTTTGGGTTACATATATAGAAGTTACATTTTTTTATTATTACTTTTACTGTTTTGTATTGTATTTGATAATTGATTTTGTATCTTATTATTTGTATAATTAGTATTTTGCTGTCTGTGTGTTTAATTTTTTTTAAATTCTAAATAAATAAGGCAATATTTAGTGTAGCCAGCAGGCAGCACCAACCCTTACTGTTGGTCTTTAGGGGAATTCCCTTAAAGGAAGTGCAGGAGACAGGAACTTTCTCTAAGAACATCAACAGGCAGGACAGAAGACCACATAGCAAAGCCAGGAGGCTGTTCCCTTTAAGAACTATTCTAGTTAGGAGATTAGTAAAGGTATAGGACCCGTTATCCAGAATGCTCGGGACCAAGGGTATTCCGGATAAGGGGTCTTTCCATAATTTGGATCTCCATACCTTAAGTCTACTAAAAAAAAATAAACCATTAATTAAACCCAATAGGATTGTTTTGCACCCAATAAGGATTAATTATATCTTAGTTGGGATCAAGTACAGGTACTGTTTTATTATTACAGAGAAAAGGGAATCATTTAACCATTAAATAAACCCAATAGGGCTGTTCTGCCCCCAATAAGGATTAATTATATCTTAGTTGGGATCAAGTACAGGTACTGTTTTATTATTACAGAGAAAAAGGAATCATTTAACCATGAAATAAACCCAATAGGGCTGTTCTGCCCCCAATAAGGGGTAATTATATCTTAGTTGGGATCAAGTACAGGTACTGTTTTATTATTACAGAGAAAAGGGAATCATTTAACCATTAAATAAACCCAATAGGGCTGTTCTGCCCCCAATAAGGGGTAATTATATCTTAGTTGGGATCAAGTACAGGTACTGTTTTATTATTACAGAGAAAAGGGAATCATTTAACCATTAAATAAACCCAATAGGGCTGTTCTGCCCCCAATAAGGGGTAATTATATCTTAGTTGGGATCAAGTACAGGTACTGTTTTATTATTACAGAGAAAAGGGAATCATTTAACCATTAAATAAACCCAATAGGGCTGTTCTGCCCCCAATAAGGGGTAATTATATCTTAGTTGGGATCAAGTACAGGTACTGTTTTATTATTACAGAGAAAAGGGAATCATTTAACCATTAAATAAACCCAATAGGGCTGTTCTGCCCTAATAAGGGGTAATTATATCTTAGTTGGGATCAAGTACAGGTACTGTTTTATTATTACAGAGAAAAGGGAATCATTTAACCATGAAATAAACCCAATAGGGCTGTTCTGCCCCCAATAAGGGGTAATTATATCTTAGTTGGGATCAAGTACAGGTACTGTTTTATTATTACAGAGAAAAGGGAATCATTTAACCATGAAATAAACCCAATAGGACTGTTCTGCCCCCAATAAGGGGTAATTATATCTTAGTTGGGATCAATTACAAGGTACTGTTTTATTACTGCAGAGAAAAAGGAAATCAGTTTTAAAATTCTGAATTATTTGATCAAAATGCAGTCTATGGGAGACAGGCTTCCCATAATTCAGAGCTGTCTGGATATTGGGTATCCGGATAAGGGATCCCATACCTGTACTAGCGTACTTCAGAGATGAGGTGTAAAGGATAGTTAGTAAGGGCAATCTGGGGCCTGGCAAGGAGAAAGTGTTGGGGCTAGGACCTAGGGTGATTTTGCACCAATTATGGGATTTAGATGCAGCCTAGAAATGCTTGTGCACTATATTTTGTACATGACAGAGAAGCAGAGCAAATGTTTATAGGAGAAGAGGCCCCTTCAATAGACCACGGTAAACTTCTAGTGAATTTACACATGACAGTAGCACTGGGGGTTTCAGGAGAAGTGTTTACTGCTTAAAAGCAGGCTTTCAGTACTCTGTACCTTGCCATCCCCATGAAAGTCCGTGCCTTGGTTCATCAGTTTACATTTAAGATGTCCACTTTTTACAACAAATGCCTCTTTAACATATTCTTAAATATGAAAGTCCACCAGCAAAGGTTGACCCATTACATTACTTTTAGTTGACCTAGCAAGGTAAAAAAAACCCCATAAAACTTCTGAAACCTCTCCAGCTTTTCTATGGGGGGATTTCATTGCTGGCTCCATAGTGGCAATCAGAACAGTCCTTGAACTGTTGCCTGCTGCTGCTACAAACAGGGTCGGACTGGGGGATGCAGGGCCCTCCAGGGTTCCCACCCCAGGGGCCCTGTAGGTGCCCTCACCAGCTGTGTCCCCTAACCCCCCCGCAGGGTCCCCCACTGGATGTCCTCCACTAAGCACACGTAATTTAACGTGCAGCCCAGTCCGACCCTGGCTACAAACCATGATTTACAGGTCCAGAACTCAGTATTTTGGTATGTAGAGCATCACACTGCTTGAGCTAATCATCACACCATATTGTGCAGACCCAGTGTGTTGGAAGCGCATGAAAAATAAAAAATAAAAATACAAAATAGTGCAATATGTTTCAAAAGTTAATGAAACTGAAATGAAAGAGTTATGCCTATAACTCCAAATAATAGCAAAGTGCACATAACTCTTTGATTTCAGTTTCATTAACTTTTGAAACATATTGCACTGTTTTGTATTTTTATTTTTTATTTTTCATGCGCTTCCAACACACTGGGTCTGCACATGTTTTAATACCGATCCAAGAGGGGTATTTTCTTTGGAGGAAGCAGCAGGAGATTTGAGCACCACGCTTAATGTCTACATTGAAGGCTGAAAGCAATTAAGCACGAAGACACCTATAGCGCTGAGTATCACTCACAAACCTTTCTATCACACCATATTATTGTCTTTTATCACCCTCTCTCTGTCATTTGATCTGTGTCTACCTCAAATTCTACCAGTGGTAATGGTGTATTGTGTCCCTGGAGGTTCCTTGGGTGCCAAAGCTTTTTTTTACCTGGCTTTGTAGTTACATGTAATAGCCCTTATATGCCTCAACCCTTCTATATAGTTGTGTTTGGTACTGGTGTGTCCATCTCACCTCCTGTTGTGAATTAGACACAAGTGAGCCTATTGCACATTATTATTCTCTTATTACTTAAACAAAGTGATTTAAAAGTTGATGACCTGTTACAGTGGCCAAAAGATATGTCTATATTATAACAGTGGGAGTGGTTTGATTTTCTGCGTTATTATTTTTTGGCTTTAGGGCTTTTAATTTTATGCCATACAAGTGAAGGAGCACTGATATCACATCTGGGCTTCCCAGGGGAAACTCTGGCATCTAACGCATATGCACCGGGTTCTGAAGTGTAAGTCGCACTGGCTCAGCAACATCACACTTGAGCGCTGGACCAGCTCCATTATGACAAAGGTATAAATTAAATAGATCAAGTTGTGGAGCCCAATATTCAGACAGAAACAGCATTAACAATCTTAGCTTGGCCAACATTTGTTGATAGATAAGACCTTCAATTCTCTTTATCAGCTTTATAGCTTCAGAGGGCATCAATTCAAGTTAGAAGAAAGTAGGTTCCATCTTAAAAAGCAGAAAGAGTTTTTACAGTGAGAGCTGTGATGTTATGGTGCTCACCTTGAGGCTGTTGTTCCGAGAGATAGATTAGAGAGTTTGAAAAAGAGTGTTGGATGCCTTTTTGGAAAGTAAGCAGATCATAAATCTGCACTCAACATAAGTTCCCATGAAAATTTGAGCTGCAAATATTAATGATAAAAAGACATGCTCGACTACTAGAGGCTAAAACAGTTGTAATGGAGATTGCCACAGAGCTACTGAACAAATACCAGTTTCATCAAAAGAAGTCACAATGCCATTCTGAAGTTTAAAATACAAAAACTGCAGTCAAAATCACAGCCACAAAGTCACAGTTTTACTTACAAAACTTGATATTAATATTTTTGCCCTATATTAGCAGCTTAAGCCAATAAAGGAAATATGCAATTTGTTAGCCCTTATACTGATGGCTGATGAGGTTCTGGTAAATGTATGTTTACAAATGAAAGAAACTTGACTGGTAAAATGGGCATTACTGAAACGTGGCTGAACGAATCACGTGACTGGGAAGTAACTATAGGAGGTTTATGTCTCATCATTAAAGCAAATAAAAAGGAAGGGATGGTGGAAAATGAGGGATCTGAAGGCTTATGGGTTGAACTCAGAAGAAGCTCAGTTTCTGTTGCTAACAGAAAACGTTTGGGGCAAGTCTTGAGGAGATTGGGGCAATATTTCTACTAAAAAACACAGAAAAGAGATAGCTGTCATTTAAAATTATATTAAATTAATAATTTTCTCGTTTCATTCCTTTAAAACATAAATGTAAGAACCTTTCGGACCACCCTATAAAGCTTAATTCAGAAGTAAGGAATTTAATAGGAAAGAAGCAGAAAGACGTCAGAGGACACAGGCGATGCATTTAATGAATATAAACACTATTTTGCAATTAGAAAGGTGAGATATTTGAGATTAGTCTTCTGCCATATAAAGGATTAGTTCTGTATTACATAGTATAATGCACTCCTCTCACATAGAGGGCAACATATATAGAAATTGGGCTTCATAGACAACCATTTATCCGAAGTTTTCCAAAAAGTAAATAGTCATGTTCTTTGCTCTGTAAATGTCAGTCTACCTATATCACACCTCAACTACCCACAGCATACACTCAAACTAGAAAGAGTAATCTTGATTGACATCTTCTCTCAGTGCTTATTACCCACATTTTAAAACCAG
Organism: Xenopus tropicalis; assembly: GCF_000004195.4. NCBI lineage: Eukaryota > Metazoa > Chordata > Amphibia > Anura > Pipidae > Xenopus > Xenopus tropicalis. The sequence continues at coordinate 124,320,697 of NC_030684.2, read as the reverse complement.
GGGCATCTGTTTCTCATCTATTAACCAGAATTTTAAAGCAACTATTTTTGCATATGTCTATACATCAAGGTTAACCAGTGAAAACCAACAATGAGCACATGTTAAAATCCATTATAATATTAAATCCTTAGATAACACAATACTAACAAAGTGGCACATGATTTTCAGTGTGTGACTCTAGGCTTTCCTTTAACATTGAGCTCTGGTTTCAGCAAAATAATGTAGCATTTTGGAGTAAATATACACATTAACAGTCCTGCTGCAGAGGCCTGGATGGCAAATATCTCCACTGCAACCATGTGTTTGCCTTTGGTGCTCAGGTATGTTGGGATGAAGGAGACCCAGACACTGCAGAACACCAGCATGCTGAAGGTGATGTGCTGCGCCTCATTGAAACGGTCTGGTAACTTGCGAGCAATGAAAGCGACAGCAAAGCTAATAAGGGATAATACACCAATGTATGAAACTGCCAGATAGAAACTTATGATGGAACCTTCATTACATTGTAGAATTATTTTTCCTGGTACAGTTTTATTATCAGACTCTACATGTGGTGGATACAAACTTAACCAAATTACACATATTATTAATTCCACAAAGGAGCAAAGAAAGACCACACCTACAGAAATGTTAATTCTTCCCAGTTTCCTAAACATCTTTTCCATTTTTGTGGCTTGAAAAGCAGCTAAAACCATTAAAGTTTTTCCTAACATTGAAGAAATAGCAATGGATAAAACAAACATAACCGTAGTTTGTCTCAGCATGCAGGTAACCCCAGTAGGTTGTCCAATGAACATGAAGGTGCAAAGGAAGGACATCAGAAGAGCCATAAGTAGGATGTAGCTGATGTTCTGATTATTGGCACGGACTATAGGAGTCCTTCTGTGTTTTATAAAGACCAACAACACTGCCGAATTCAATACAGTAAAGACTGAAGCACATCCAGACAGTATATATCCTAAAAGATCTTCATAAGACAGATAATCAATTACTCTTATAATGCACTGATCCCTAGTTGGATTCGGCCATTGGTCTTCAGCACATTTCACACAGGTTTCCACATCTAAAAATAAAATTTAAAAAAATTTACTTTAAATGAAACACAATAATTAGTCACTTAATTTTTAAGTGGATAAACTCCACAGAAGGAGTACAAAGGATTAAAAATAAGCACTTTTTCACCTGCAAGGGGGTATACTGTTTTATAATGCCTCTATGATCAACATTACAGAATTGTGTAGGACGCACAATAAAACACTGATCATCTCAGTAAGTATTAAATGATGCTTTCAATGAAATTATTCTTCAGTTATTCTTATTTTTGTACCATGCACATTTCAACTTTAATGTTGATTATTTGTGGAACTCACAATACTGCTCTTTCCTGCTTCAGATCATTTTTTATTCTAAGGTTGCTTTTCCCTTTGAAAACTAGGTAAGCCACTTGTATTCTAATACCATTTATTAAACAGATGAAACCTACATCGGCCTGGCTACATGTGCACCTACATAGTTACATAGTTACATAGGGTTGAAAAAAGACCAGAGTCCATCAAGTTCAACCCATCCGAGTAAACCCAGCACACAACCTATACTAACCAATCTATACACTCACATACATAAACTATATATATACAACCAGTAATACTAACTGTAGATATTAGTATCACAATAGCCTTGGATATTCTGATTGATCAAGAACTCATCCAGGCCCCTCTTATAGACATTAACAGAATCTGCCATTACCCCATCACTAGGAAGGGCATTCCCCAACCTCACTGCCCTCACCGTGAAGATTTTTATTCTCTCTGCCAAGGAACTGCTTCTAAGGCAACAAAACCCTTGACATGAATTTGGATATTTGGGAGAAATATATTTCATCCAGTGGCATTACTACAATGGGACAGGTCCCCCACAAAAAATCTTTAGAGGGGCCCCTCTGGCCCTCCCACTCATACCACTCATGGTGTTGACAAACACCACTAACCAGAGTGATATTTTTAGTATATTTAACTTGTGGAATAAAGTTACAGAAAATACATACAAATTACCAATTTTTTAGCCTGTCAAAAACATTACTGACAGCTTACCAATATAATAAAAAGTATATGTATGTATTAATTTAATGTATTAAAAGTGGATACACGTGTGTGTGTTTGTCTGAGACCAGACTTTTGTTACTTGATATATACACCCTTTGTGGGGTACACCCCCTACCCTATACTACCACTAAGATGTCCAATATGTTTCCTATAACGTAATCACATTCCAGACTTTAGGAACAATGGGGTATGTAAAGGTATGGTGTGAATGGCAAGTCAGTTGCACACTTGAAACATTTTAACCCATTCAGGCCTGGGGTATAACTACTTTTTCAATACCCAATATTTAACAACTAATATTTGCCCCCCTATGACCATGAGGTCTGCTTTCTCTATTTACACCAGTGATTTTATGTAAAACTGGCACTCGGCTCTTTAAGATAATGTTTACATGTAAACAATGTTATGCCACGTTTGTTGCACTATGGATTGAAAAATGTTAATAACTGAACAATCTAGAAAGATATTAGGAAGGATTATCATGTGGTAGGTAGGGTTCAAGCTGTAACATTTTGCACAAAAAGTCATGTTTTTTTAGTTTGTAATTCAAATTGTACCTGGTGAGATGTAGAATGCCTATAGATCCCAGAATTAAGCACTCTCACCCCCACTAGTATTCTTGAATTTATGTTTGGGGGAAATCACCCTTATTGTTTCCTGGTACCCAACTTCAGTCAAACATACTTTAATGTATAGACTGCCTCCAAATTAAGAGATCTTTTAGCAAAATAGATATACGCTTTATATATGGTGGATGTGCCCTGTCGATGTCATATAACTTTTACGGAAATAACTGATTAATAAAGTCCATTGGAACTATCACACAACTTTTATCTGGTATAGAATTCCCGAGTATTGATGTCCAAATGTACCATAATGATAAATTGGGGGATATAAATTATATTTTATTTTGTTTAAAGGTTGTATACATTCTCAGTAAACAAAGTGATAAAAGAATTTTTTTTTTTTTTAAAAATAGCATCTGTTATTTATTAAACATAGTAGAGTTCAAATTTATAATAATTTTTTTTATTTTATTGTCATTAGTAATTTTGCTATCTGTGTGTTTAATTTTCCTTTTTCCTGTGTTTTTTTTTTTTTTTTACATAATCCCCTAGTTATCCCAGTTGACTAGTCAAGATTTCTTGTCCTCCTTTTTCCTATCCCCTATCCTATAATCATATCATTGCTCTACCTCTAGTTTTACAAGAAACAGAATTGCATTTTTAAAAACCTCTGGATATCTGTTTATGGATTTGTAGTCAGGATGGTCTGATGGAGCCTCTACTGTTTGATGAACCTGTGCACAAAAGAGTATATATCACCCACTCTTTGCTGGTACAGGTATGGGATCCCTTATCCGGAAACCCATTATCCAGAAAGCTCCGAATTACGGAAAGCCCGTCTCCCATAGACTCCCTTTTAATAAAACAATATAGAATTTTAAAACTGATTTCCTTTTTTTCTGTAATAATAAAACAGTACCTTGTAACTGATCCCAACTAAGATATAAATAATCCTTATTGGATGCAAAACAAGCCTATGGGGTTTCATTAATGTTTTAATGATTTATTAGTAGACTTAAGGTATGGAGATCCAAATTACGTAAAGATCCCTTATCCGGAATACCCTTGGTCCCGAGCATTCTGGATAATGGGTCCTATACCTGTACCTCTACTGCTTGATACAATAACCCTGTGGGGGTTTGACAAGAAACAGTATTCCTTTTAAAACCTCTGGATATCTGTTTATGGATTTGTAAAGTCTTGATGGTCTGATGGAGCCTCTACTCTATTTGATGAACCCATACATAGAACTGCAAGGGATACATCACCCACCCTTTGCTGGTACCTTAGAAACAGCCCAATGTAACCAATGTTCTACTGCACTTAGCTAGAACATACTTTCTGGGGCGACTTAGGGTTACAGTATTTTGTCACCTTATACAAATATCATTGGGCCCCTATTAATCTCAAACAAAAGAACCTTTTTAAGCAGCCAGACGACTTGTCCAACACATCTTTACATTTTTGAACGGTCCTAAGTATAGGCAATTGTTTGCACTCTTCCTGACCATATCTCCAGCATTGAGGTGTGGTTGTTTTAGGGAATTATAAATCATCCATTGTATTTGTAGCGTGAGCAGCAATTGCTTGTAAAAGAAAAAAAACTCTCATCCCATCTGACTCAATCAAATCAATCTAATCAATGAGATCATCAGCAATAAACGAGTGCATCATCTAATAGTTGGATCTGTTGATATGCCAATTCCATAAGGGCCTAACAAAGACAGTGTCTAAAATTAAACTAGAAGGTGAAAGAATCCTATTGACGATACATCTGAAGAGTAGGTAGCTATTAGAAGACAATAACCAAATAGATACTATAAATAATGTATTTCCCTTAGATCATTCTGTTCTACTTACCTGCAGAATTTGAGATTTCCCCCTCAGAACATGAAACACAGTCGAAGCAGCACGGTGGCCTCCCATTCTGATGAGCTCTTCGCTGGCCAGATGAACACATTTCAGAGCACTGTGATGTCTTAAACATTCAATAAAAAGTTTTATGGTCATTTTATCTTTAAAAATAGAGATGATCAGAGATGAATGGAGTAAATAGAGGTGTTACATTTATACGAGTAAGTAGGGGGCAGAAGGTTAAAGCAGCTGGTCCACAGTAAGTTTATCCCAACAGATTTGCTGCTGAGATACTATCACTTATAAACTTCTGCCACTCTCTTCAGGGCACTGTCACATTTTATATTTTCTGCATGATTGTGACAGCTATTGTTACCAAGCAGGCACAAGACTATAGTTGTACATTTCAACTTCCATTTAAAGTACAGTCTCAGTTAACTTAGACATATCATCTGGATAAAAATGCTGAGTAGCACTCTCATCCTCTTTAAGACATTCAGCAGTTCAGCTGATTCACTGTACCGTTGGGTCACTCAACTTATTGCTTTAACCCTTGGTTTATCAAAGAACTAGAGCATTTGTGACCATACAAACGTTCTTTTTCAGTGCTGGCCAGCATTACTAGTATCAGACTAAACTTCCTAGGGACCAAGAATACCTACCACGCAGGACCCATTATCAAAGCAATTATCTTTACACAGTAAATAGTCTGATATAGATTGGGTATTAACGATGAGTAAAAGTTGGCATGGGACTGTTGAAGGTGAAAACAGATAATACAGATTTGCATGGCCATACCAGCTTGTGTGAATAATGGTAGTATACAAGCAGAACAGCAAAAGGAAGATGGATAAGGGGCCACGGTGCATTTAGAAGAAATTCCTTTCTTACACATAAGGAAAAAGAAAGATGCTGTCCTTTATCACCCACAGGAAATCTTCCCTCCGTAAGCATTATAATGCTCTAAATTACCTGCCCTATGCATGTGTTAAAATAATCATGTTAATCATATTAAACACTTTCTATCTGGCAATCCTGGGTAAGTGCATTTTCTGAAAGTTACCAAGGTTCCACATATGCAAAGTCTTTTACATGGGATAATTCAAAATGAATGATTTATTCTGATTTCATAAAAATTCAAGATAAAGTGGGCAATGTAAGAGTGGTATGAATTTTGTTCACGTTGATGAGGATACAAGGAGTTGCCCATGGTGGAGCAGAGTTACCGTGGGTGACAAATCTCCCCATGTACCAGCACCCTACGTTCTGTGGGTGTGTTCTTTCTCTGAGCCAGTGAGTGCCTTAGCAGTGATAAAATTACACACTTGCGTTTTGCTACTGAAAATGGAACAAATGGTAACACACCTTACTCCAACAGACATGTTCATGTTCATCATCTTTTGATTTGGAATAAAGTGAAATCACTCTGTGGAACGTTCCACTAACTGATTTCACTTTATTCCAAATCAAAATGACCCCAATAGTTATGAGTGAATCTGTTGCGTTTTGCTTCTCGAAACAACAGGAAAATTCAAGAAAAGCGAAAAGTCCACGAAACAGCAAAAAATCCACGAAATGGCAAAAAATCCACGAAACATGTTTGTTGAATGACTTTTTATTACTTCTGTCTTTTTTTGTTGTGCGTCTTATTTTCTTACACGGCCGCATCCATTTTCATTTAAAGTTCTTATTCATCCAACATTTAAAATCTACTGGAGTGAGACGGGGTAGGTAGCAAACATTATTAAATGAGAGATTTAGACTGGAATGTGGACTGTGGAATGGACTGGAATGTGGACACAGGAGGTGTACTTTGTAAATTATTGGAGATAAAGGATTAGCATAGCTTTATGGAAACCCCCAAGATGATGAACAAGAGGCAGGACAATCTACCTAATATAGAACCAGATTGAATTCAGAGAGAAAAAGATTTATTGCTTGAAAACCTATGGATGAAATTCTATTTGAGACGCAACTCAATTCAGAAAAACTTATCTCACTGTTTATCATGTGAAAACTCTACTGAAGTCTATGGGAAAAACTGGAACTGAATTAGGAGAAAAGCTTTTTCTTCTCGATTTGGATCTCGTCTAAGAGTTTTCATGTCATAAAGTATGAGATAACTGTTTTCACTAAATTGAATCTGATCCTATATTAGGTAGATTGTCCTGCCTCTTGTTCATCATCTTGGGGGTTTCCATAAGGCTATGCTAATCCTTTATCTGTGCCAATTAAACAAACTTATAATATTTATAAAAGTCAAAAGCCACTAATCTACCATTTTTTCACTTGAATTTTATGTTTGCCTAGTAATTCTAGCTCTCTTGCCTTCCCATTAATAACAGTCTACAGCTTTTTTAAGGAATCACCCTTCATGACTAGGGTACCATATGGGAGGGGCTCCTTAAAGAATAAGTATTACTCTAAACAGCTTCTCAGAATTGCCTACCTTTGTCCCTCTGTTCTTTCTGACCTGGTTCCTCGGTTACAAGCTTCTCGATTCCTCTCCTTCCTTGTTCAGAGGGAAGCCCCACCCCCACTTCATGTTCAGGTCTCTCATCAAGAGACCCATCAAGGGCTCTCCAATTCGACTAGACTTGTCAAAGTAGTGAGAGACCTGAACAGGAAGTGGGGGCGGAGCTTCAATCTGAACAAAGAAGGAGAGGAATGGAACAGCCTGTAACTCTGGAACCAGGTCAGAAAGAACAGAGGGACAAAGGTAGGCAATTCTGGGAAGCTGTTTAGAGTAATTTTATTAATAGAAAAAAGTTTACTTATTCTTTAAAAGTACAGAATTCTGCTACATGCATACAGTGCTTGTCTGGGATATTACAATGTTTTTTCCAGAGTTTGATGCAGTGGATGCTTCTGCTGATTTACTCAGATGTGGTTGGGTAGAAAGACTATAGTCAATCATTGTGTAGGATTTATGGGGGAGTGAATAGAATGGATAATCTCACCTAGTATAGTCAGTACCATGTCTTAAGTTGTTTTGAAAGCAGGCGATTCATTGATGGTATTGTCATATACCTATTAAAGTTTCACCTCCGTCTGTTATGTTCTCTGGTAGCTACAATTAATATAATAATTAAGTTTTTAAACATATAGGAAAAAAATTACTCAGTAGGACTTCATGATCCAGGACTATTCTGTTCTATGATCAGAGCTGAATTAGATTTGTATTTCTACATTTAAGTTCTTACCTTTTCAAAATAAGGGGCCCAGGTAATTGCAGTCTCATCAATAATCAGCCGATCACTACTTGGTAAGAATTTTCCAACATGGATCTTATTAATTGTTCCATTTTCATTAATAATCCAATTCAATATGTCAAACTTTCCAGGAATATTTCCTTCCTTGGAGAAGAAAAATTCCTCTCCGGATGGCGTTTTCAGGTGAAGGTTTTTTAGGTAATAGTTTAGCTAGTAAAATTAAAAATTGATTTCAGTTTAAATTGTTTGTTTTACCATTGCTTTTGACATCTTTGTCTCTATAGTCACAAGACCGCTGGTTTATAGCAAGTGATAATGATAATTACTTCTTTAATCAACTACAATTTGAATGCAAATGTTATTGACATTACAATAGTAGGTGGTTTCCTCATCTTTACTTGCATTGCATAAAGACTAGTAGTCTGGAAGTCTTATAATGTATATCCTTATACAGCAGGAATCCCCAACCTTTTATAACCGTGAGCGACATTCAAATGGGAAATGAAAATGGTTCCTGATGGTGCCACTAAGAGCAATAATTGGCTATTTAATAGCCCCTATGTGGACTGGCAGCCTACAGGAGGCTGTGTTTGGTATTATACTGGGTTTTTATGCAACTGAAACTTGCCCCCAAGCCAGGAAATCAAAAATGAGCACCTGCTTTGAGGCCACTGGGAGCAACATCCAAGAGGTTGGGGAGCAACATGTTCCTCCTGAGCCACTGGTTGGGGATCACTGGCATTCGGCTATGTAAGATACAATGTGAAAACATTCATACAAACCTTAAATCTTATTTTGCTCATCTCTTTGGAGGACCATAATTCTATAGGTAACTGCATATTATCTAAGGCATGGGCTAGAGCATACACTGCCATGTATATTGTGTGTTTAATACGGTGGGTAATGGTCTCTTCTTGCAATAAATATTCTTTTATTCTGTGTTTCTTTAAACATGTAACATTTTTAACACCATCAAGGACAACGTCTGAACATTCTGCAATTAAGTCGAAGACCGTTTGTAGAAATATATTTTCCGACGAATCTGTCCAAAGTTTGTACGAAAGAAAGTCATTCAGTCCAGGAATGTCTCCTCTTGGAAGTGCAATTAATAATGATCCGTTCATTAGATAATATAATTCTGTGAACTCGCTTTCTATAACAATATCCAGGGCTACTGAGCATATAAAAACCCTTTCTGATATCAGCTGGGAAGTCCTGTATGATAGCAAGTTTGTCAAAGAGCTTATACTAAAGTATAAAATAATGACTCTGACAGAGGAATCTTTAATGACCTCAATAGTTTCAAATGCACTTATATGAGAAAAAGGGGGTGAATTTGCTATGCTTTTTAAAAAATCCACACAGATTCTATTTTTCTCCATTTCCTTTCTTAGCTCCTGACTGGCTTGGTAGTTGCTCTTATCATCTGATGCAATAATTCCCACCCAAGTCCAGCCAAAGTGCTTCAGTAATTTGATGATAACTCTAAACTGGGAATACTCATTGGGAACTGTACGATAAACAGATGGAAAATTAATACGATCATTAAACACGGGATCCAGAGCTCCGTAACTTATCTGAAAGAAATAGATTTTGCTTAGGCTATATCTTAATTAATATTATAGTAAATCTGCTAGTTTAGTCTATATTGTCTAAGTCTATATTGATAGCTAATAAAATATATTATAACAGGGCACATTATTAATTGAGATAAACTTAACATTTAACTGAAGCAAAATGACTATATGATATTAACCTCCTGCCAAACCTATTTGAATTAATGAGGTACTGATTTACATACATAATCCCCCATCCAACGCCCACATTGTTCCCGAGGTATCTATAACGGTTAACAATTCTACCATCACCCCATCTTCCCAGGCCCGGTGCCTTGGGGTTATCCTTGATTCTGCCCTGTCCTTCACTCCTCATATCCAATCACTTATAAAATCATGTCACTTTCACCTAAGAAATATCTCCAAAATCCGATCATTTATCACCCAAGATGCTGCCAAAATTCTTATTCACTCTCTTATAAAACTGGCTACTGTAACTCCCTACTAACTCCCTACTAATTGGCCTTCCCCTCCAAAGACTGTCCCCTCTCCAGTCCATAATGAATACTGCTGCCAGGCTCATACACCTCTCCAACCGCTCCTCCTCTGCCGTGCCACTCTGCCAATCCCTGCACTGGCTTCCCCTACCATCCAGGATAAAATTCAAGCTATTGACCTCACATTCAAAGCAGTCCATAACTCTGCCCCACCCTACATCTGAACTCATCTCTAGGTTCCATCCAACCCGCTTGTTACGCTCCTCTACTGACCTGCTCCTCAACTCCTCTCTCATTCCCTCCTCACACGCTCGCATTCAAGACTTTGCAAGGGCTGCCCCCCTCTCTGGAATTCGCTCCCACAAACTGTCAGACTTTCTCCCAATCTCTCTGCCTTCAAGGGATCTCTAAAAATGCATTTATTCAGAGAAGCTTACCCTAATCTAATTTAGCAATACCCTGTGCCACACCTCTCACAACTCTGGTCATGCCCATTCCCACACCTTGTGTCTCAACCCTTTCTCCTTGTAGATTGTAAGCTCTTTTGGGCAGGGCTCTCTTCACCTCTTGTATCGGTTATTGATTGCTTTATATGTTACTCTGTATGTCCAATGTATGAAACCCACTTATTGTACAGCGCTGCGGAATATGTTGGCGCTTTATAAATAAATGTTAATAATAATAATAATAATCATATAAAGTGCACCGAACTGGTTGTGAATGCCAATTGGCTGACATAAAATATAAAGCAATTTGTGGGGTATGCATTTTTCATGCGCGTATATGACTTTCTGCACACAGACAATTAATTTTACGAATCCCCTATAATAATCTGAAGGAGGGATGTGCTATGGGGTAGTTGTAGTTTCTACAATAATTAGACATATAACCAGATAAAAAGCAATAGCAATATAAAATGTGTTTTTATTGCTAATAGACTGTGCAGTGAGATGATATATAACCATGCCAGCAAAAGTACTTTTCTGCACTACACTTCGAAAATGTCATACCAATTGTCTGTACCTGAGGGTATCCATACAGCTGAGTGATTTCAGCAATGGTGTAAGTTATAGATGATAACAAGTGTCCAACAAATGCCACCAACTTCTGATCTTGTTGACAGATATAGTTGACAGTTGGATTCTCATCCTCGAATAATAAGCTAAAAGTGCTCATTAATGCAATTTTTTCACTTGTACATGTATCGTAGATACGATATCCTAGAGTAATGTTGGGTAAAAGCTCTGTGCTGTTGTTGATCTCCTCTATAGCATACATAAAGGCCAGGAGGTGGGTCAGATGCTGAAATGAATGTCTGTTGGATTAATATAGTAATTAAGAATTTACATTATTAATGTAAACCACCATCAATACGGTGAGAACCCCCCTGAGAGAGAAAGAGTCCTGTGTAATGAGTGCTCTATCAGGAGAAGCAGGGAGTTGCAATCAATCTAGAGATAATACAGAGATGTAGTAAACCTACCTTCTAAACAGTGTTACATGCATATTACAATTTACTTTAATATGTATAAAGCTATAGAAGCTCTCTTCCTATCTTTCTAATTGATCTTTTATACTAACAGAGGCTCTTCACTATTTCCACAAAGTCCTGTTCTAGTCCAGCTCTTGAAACAAATTCGAAAATTTGTAAATAAGCCCATATGTATTTTAGAGATCTTATCCACATTTTTGGCTTTAAAATCATCTGCATGGTGATAATATTCAAATATATTTTTTCAACCCCTTATTAACAACTGAAAGTGAGACTCAAATCTCTAACTGCCTTCTAGCGCTCTCCAACTGAATAGACCACCACCTCAAACTGAACCTAACAAATTACTGAACTAATCATCTTTCCACCCTTTTATTATCTCTTATTAATTCCTACTCCCCTTTTACTATCTCTAGTGATGTCATACTTACTAACCATGTTAACTCACAACTTTGGGGAAGAGTTTGACTCCTCTGATCAAATTAACGCCATAGTGTTATTTATACAATTTTGCCAAATTCTGTCCCTTTCTTTCACAATCAGCAGCTAAGACACTCATGTGTGCTCTCATCCCATCCCATCTAGATGACTGTAACCTGCAACTAACTGGCCTTCCTAACTGCCATCTCTCCCTACTGCAGCCTCTATTAAATTGGGCTGATTCTGAATTCCCCTCCTGTTATCCAAGAGAAAACAGGCCCCTTCCCTGCTGAGGTCCTTATCATGGCTTTCCATAAAACAAACAATAACACATTCAAAGCTGTTCATTCCTCTGCACCTCACTACATCTCTTCTTTTGTGTCCGTTTATGTTCCTGACCCACTCCTCAGCTCCTCTCTTGGTTGCACCTTCCACTTCTACTGTTGTTTCCCACCTTCAACCTTTCTTGCCAATGCTGAAATGTGTAATTTTGCAGTGAACCCATGTCTGCTGATAAAATTTGCTCATCCCTAGTTCCAAATACCTTGTGTCCTGCCCAAAAAAGTTTCTTAAATTAGACACTGTGATGCAAAGTAGATAATAACTTTTATTGTGTTAAACTCACAAAGAAACCTGACAGTACAGAACAAAAACCTTTTTCTGGAAGTCCTAAGAATTGTGAACAACAGACCTGGAAGTTACAGAAATTCACCTTAATCTTTCTGTATCTGCTCTGTAACTTTTTTAAACATCTGCAGGTAGTGTTGTAGCTTTTCTCATTGAAGAATAAGCCCAGTAGGACCCTGTGCCCTGTAAGAAAAGCAGGAAATGTGTCCTTTTATTAACAGTGATTGTGTTACTTACCCTATACAAACATCAGGACAAGGAGCTTCTTGGAAACATTCCAGTTTAAAATGGTCCTGAAGAAAGATTTGCAGAATGCCTCCTATTATAATGTCTCCATCAACAGCATACACTATTGGTTTAGAACAATCAGGCCATGCATGTGGTTGGTCAAGTTCTGATGGGTTATATTGCCCTGTGCTACAAGAAAAGAAAAGAAGAACCAGAATAAACATTAGAGCTATGAGTTTCCAACAAGGTTTGGCCAACTTTAGCAAACACAGTTCCCTTCTGCATAGATACAAGTGTCCATGAATGCATATTGAATAATGTAAAGGTAAAGGCCAGGGATTCATAAGAAGAACACAAGAAGATGGTGCCGTGCAATGTTATAGAAAGTGGCTAAAGCATATACTGTACAGGAAGCCTGCTTTTATCCCTTCAGATTCTTCTCTTTTTTTTCTTTAATTACACCTTATTTTTTTTTCTGTTTGTAAATAAGCACACTGAAGACATGGCTGGTGTCCTGTGAGTATCTATCAAAAAAAACATATTGTCAGTAACCAGCCTATACCAATCCTTAGCAAAAATAGCCAGTCTGTAACTGTTTTTAACTAAAGAGCATTGCATGAAACATTGGGATTAATAAGTTTTGTGCTTTGCACTTGTGTATCACAGCATCACAGAATTCCAACATTATTGCATTCGCAAGAAGACACTGTACCCAACACAATAGCCCGATGTGTGAAAATAAACACAATATGCTGAAAGTTATACAGTTCATGTTATTTGGGTTGTTGAGCATGAGGATGATGCTTGTGCCCAGTTCTTTAGACAAAAGTGTGCTGTGCCTATTGATGTACGGCACTGAGGGAATCCTAAAGCTGCCACCTGGTCCAAAAGTGCCAGTAGCTCCAGGGTTCCCCTTTGTCAGGGATAGGTACAACTGCTCTCCATTCAGAATGGGAGGGAGGAAGGGATGAGCAGCGCAGAGTGCAACTATATGGGAGAGAAAAGGGCTCCCTTTCACACAAGTACCTTTAAAAAAGTGGCTGCGGGGAAATTTGTTTGAATGCAACTGCAGTATTGCACATAAATGAATGTTTCTCTTATATAACTGATCATAGGCAGACAAACTTATTCAACTTCCAGCCCCAGTTTTATTGAATTAGACTATTTATTTTTTAAATATCTTGTATTTTAGACCAGGGACCAAAGAAAGACCCAGCAAGAAATAAAGTTTATGGCATTTGAGTGCAGACACTGCAAAGACTGAATATATATATATATAGTATACAGGGAGGAGCACACCCTATAAAAGTCCAAATGCCCTTGGTGCAGGTCAAAAAACAAAAATATAATAGAAAGAGTGCCGCACACATAGGGACTTGATACAAAAGAAAAAGTGGTTTTATTGAAAAAATTCCAACGTTTCGAGCACAATCTGTGCTCTTCCTCAGGGACAAACCACATATATATATATATATATATACATAAAAGTTTGAATAGCTAGGCACTCACAATAAACAGTCGGTAGATGCCTGGGTGCAGTCCTCAAAAAGCTTTGTGGGCAGTAGAAAAGAAATGGGCCGCTTCACACAGGACTTGTGATTACAACTGTGATTTATTGATCGTATAGCAAGACTGACGTTTTGCCCGCTAACGCCTTTGAGAAAGGCTGCAGTAGCGGCCGAAACATCAGTCTTGTTATACGATCAATAAATCACAGTTGTTCTCACAAGTCCTGTGTGAATCGGCCCATTTCTTTCCTATATATATATATCTATATACAGGTATAGGACCCATTATCCAGAATGCTTGGGACCAAGGGCATTCTGGATAAGGGGTCTTTCTGTAATTTGGATCTTCATACCTTAAGTCTACTAAAAAATTTATAAAATGTTAATTAAACCCAATAGGATTGTTTTGCATCCAATAAGCATTATTTATATCTTAGTTGGGATCAATTACAAGGTATTGTTTTATTTCTACATAGAAAAAGGAAATCAGTTCTAAAATTCTGAATTATTTGATTAAAATGGAGTCTATGGGAGACGGGCATTCCGTAATTTGGAGCTTTCTGGATAACGGGTTTCCGGATAAGGGGTCCGATACCTGTATATATATATATATATATATATATATAAGCCATTTGATGTCTCCGGTGTGAAATATCCCGTGAGTGCCGTTCTTCTCCGCTTTTCTAGATATATATATATATATATATATATTTTTTTTTTAACAAATTGAATAAATTAGTATTTTATAAAGTTTTCTATGGAAATAGACAAAAGTTTAAAATTCTAATTGCCAAAAATCTTGCTTTCCCCACAAAGCTGCTGTTAGTTTCTGCTTTACTGACAGGGTTCTAGTGTGAAATCTTCATAATGAGGGGATAAATACTTACACTACCATCTATCCATATTCATTTTTAAAGGACCAGTAGCGTCAAAAAATGAAAATATTTCCTTTCACATAAAGGGCCTTATTTATTATGCTGTGTAAAATGAAAAAAAATGGTGTAAAAAGCTTTGTACAATAAATGGAGAAGTTTGCCATCGGAAAGACATTATTTTACATAAGTTCTGGTGGAAGAAAATACACAGACTCATTAGTTTAATCAAGTAGAGAAGCTTTACAGAATATTTATTTCAATTCATTTGCTTTTTTGTCATATGTTGCTCCCTCGGCTGTTGATCCAGGGTGGCACAACTGGGAATAGTGTTTGGGCTTGGACCTAGGGTGATTTTGTAGCAGGGAATTGGAGGCAGTCCAGAAAGCTTGTGCACCATGTGCTGTACATGACAGAAAGCAGGACGGAAGGTTTATAGGAAAGGAGGCCTGCTCAATGGCTTAAGGTTGTCTGCTAGTGCATTTACGCATGGCAGTGACAGGGAAGGCTTTGGAAAAGGGTCTGAGAATTACCAAGAGGACTATTTATTTTGTATATGTAGGGACCCATAGGGTTAAGCTCCCTATGGCTTTACCCCTACCTCTTCACAAGCTTTACTGTTATTGGGCAGAGCCCTTATACTCAGGTTTCAGTTATGTAACTGCAGGGTCGGACTGGGCCGCCGGGACACCGGGAAAAATCACGGTGGGCCCCGGCCCTAGTGGGCCCCAGCGGCCCAGTCCGACCCTTGCCGGCGCTGCCAGCTACTGACTGCTCCTCCCCGATGCGTTCAATTTATACGCGCTCGGGGAGGACGTCAGGCAGGGGCCCTTCGGGGGGGTTAGGGGGGCCCCTGGGGGGGGTTAGGGGACGCGGCTGGGGCACCTGCAGGGCCCCTGGGGCGGGAGCCCCGGTGGGCCCTGCACCCCCCAGTCCGACCCTGTGTAACTGTACCCCTTATAGGTTTACACAGGTTGACCACTCCCCCTGCAGACTAATATAGTGTCTTGCAAGGAGGAGTGTCTTCCTCTATTGGCTGCATGCTGTGTCCTAGGCAGAGCTCCATCTGAGCCTGGGTGCAGTCAGGCCCCAGTAACACTACTGGAACAACTAAAGTTGGGGGCAGGGCCCCGTGAATGAGAACTAGTAAGCACAGCAGATTAAATTAATAGCACTCTCTAGGAGAGGTGAGCACAGTTAGTCTAGCTAGAAAGGGCAGCCATTAGCCCCATCAAAGGAGTTGTTAAGGGTTTAGCCTACCCCAGGCTCTGTATGCCTTGCTGTAGGGACCACAGTTAAGACAAAGGCTCAGGCAGTACTTACGCCTGAACCACCATTGGCTGGAGGGGATCCGTTCAATAAAAGGGCATCCATCTTGGGCTCTCAGCTAATACTCTGCACATCTCCATGCTGGGCTAAACTGTTCCTAAAGGTCACAACTGCTATTTATCACTGTGACAAATCTATATCTACTGCTTGTGAGTATATGACAACCCTGCATAACATCTGTGTCTTGGACAATAAATCTGCATTAAAGTTTACCATAAGAATCCTCTGGTCTCCATTTATATCTATTGCACCACACAACCTCAGCTAGTTGTAGTTTAACTACACCCTCGCTCCATAGTAAATCTCCCACTTAGCGGAGGCCCATGCCTAAGTATTGAGGGTCGCATGTAACACATGCTCTACACTATGCTACTAGCCAGGATTTGCCTTATTTAAGTCAAAATAGTGTTACATATAAACAATATAGTCTGTACCTCTTTCTGACTGTGCCTTGGTTCATCAAATTACTTTGTTAGATGTCTACATTTCACAGCAAAGGCCTGTTTAACCATCTTCCTAGTGATGGAAGTCCCTCAGCAATGAGAGCTCCCATTACATGACATCTGAAACCTCTACAGCTTTCCTATAGGGCAGTGCTGTCCAACTTCTGTGGTACCGAGGGCCGGAATGGAAGCTAGTTTTGACCACTCCCCTTTTTAAAACTACACCCACTTGAAACCATACCCATGTTATTGCATGACCATAGCCATATTAATGGTGGTAGTACAGCAAAAACCTGCCATAATCTGCCTACCCTGCCTGTGTTTGCCATACTCTGCCTGCCCTACCCTGCCGGTGTGTGTGCTATACTCTGCCTTCCCTACCCTGTCTGTGTTTGCCATACGCTGCCTGCCCTACCCAGCCTGTTGGTGCCATACTCTGCCTGCCCTACCCTGCCTGTGTGTGCCACACTCTGCCTGCCCTATGCTGCCTGTTGGTGCCATACTGTGTATGGCACACACTGGCAGCATAGGGCAGGCAGAGTATGGCACACACAGGCAGCCTACAGTGACACAATGCTGGCACTGCTCCTACAATCCGCACAATAACTATATATTAAAAAACTTTTTAATTGCTGTACCACCACAGTATATGTTCTTTTTATAGTGTGCAGGGTTTATTTGTGGGTTTCTACTGCTCCTACAGTCTGAGCTGTGAACAGGGGAACAATGTGGGTGATTACAGCCTGAGCCTGAGGTGTGAACACTGCAGGGGGTGAACAATGCAGGGATTAAAAGGTGTGTAGAACACAGGGGATTACATTTTTAAACAATACAGAGGGTTTACAGCCTGAATCTGAGGTGTTAACCATGCAGGGGGGCCAGTACTGATACCATTTAAAACTTACACAAAGGTAAGCCATCAAAGCAGCCAGACAGGTGGGGGGGCCACACAAAGGGGGGTCGTGGGCCGCATGCGGCCCCCGGGCTGCCAGTTGGACAGCACTGCTATAGGGGAATTCATTCCTGGCTCCATAATGGCAATAAGAACAGTCTTTGGATTGTTGCCTGCTACTGCTACAAAGCAGCTATACAGGGCCAGAACTAGGGATAAGTAGCTGAGGCACCTTTGTTTGAGGGTGGTGCAAGTCCAGAAAATAAGTTGTGGTATGTAGAACAACACACTACTTCAGACCACTAACTGACAGACAGCTTTTTGGCCTGACTTAGTAGACACATGTGAATTACTGTATAACTATAACTTCTAATACCCCGAATATGCCTCAGCCCTTCTACATAATTGTACTTGGTATTAGTGTGTCCATCCCAACTCCTGTTCTGAATTACACACAAGTGTAATGTCTTTAACACAGGACCAGTGCCATCATAACAAGGGAATAAATTAGAAAGACCTGGTTGTGTAGCCAGATATTCAGATATAATGTTCTCCAGCACAAACAATCTCAACTTGCCCAACATTTGCTCATAACTAAGACCTTCATGCTCTTCATCTGCTTTATAGCTTTAAAGGGCATCCATTCATGTTGGAAAAATTAGGGGATATCTTGGGATGCAGAACAGTATTTACAGTGAGAGCTGTTACATATATTATATAGTTTAGAAGAGGGTTGGATAACTTTCAGAAAGTGAGCACATTAAAATTCTGCACTCAACATAAGTTCCAATAGACATGGACGAGAGATGCTTGTCATTTAAAATGAAATGAAATTATTAATGTTATCAATCTATTCCCTTAAGAAGTAAATGCAAGGGTGTTAAGGACCACCCATTTTGGCAGAAGTTAATAGGAAAGAAGAGGAAGGAAAACTGCAATTTAGAGGAGGAAGAAGCTGTGTTTAATGAATATAAATACTTTATAAGTTTGTAAAATAACAATCAGAGCAGTAATTCTGCTTTACAATGTACTAACCACTCCTCTCACACAATGAATAACATATAGAAATTGTGTCTCATGGACAACCATGCTTTCTTTAGTCTTCCAAAAGGCAAATAGTCATGCCCTGTGCTCTGTAAATGTCAATCTGCCCGTAGCACACCTCCATTACTCACAACACACACTCTTGATTTTTATCTTCTTTCAATTATTATTTAGTGTCTGATTTATCGTGTGTGACTGTATATTAGCAGTAGGCTTTCCTTTAACATTGAGCTCTGGTTTTAGCAAAATAATGTAGCATTTTGGAGTAAATATACACATTAACAGTCCTGCTGCAGAGGCCTGGATGGCAAATATCTCCACTGCAACCATGTGTTTGCCTTTGGTGCTCAGGTATGTTGGGATGAAGGAGGCCCAGACACTGCAGAACACCAGCATGCTGAAGGTGATGTGCTGCGCCTCATTGAAACGGTCTGGTAACTTGCGAGCAATGAAAGCAACAGCAAAGCTAATAAGGGATAATACACCAATGTATGAAACTGCCAGATAGAAACTTATGATGGAACCTTCATTACATTGTAGAATTGTTTTTCCTGGTACAGTTTTATTATCAGACTCTACATGTGGTGGATACAAACTTAACCAAATTACACATAATACAAATTCCCCAAAGGAGCAAATAAAAACCACAACTACAGAAATGTTAATTCTTCCCCATTTTCTAAAAGTCCTTTGCATTTTTGTGGCTTTAAAAGCAATTAAAACTGTTATAGTTTTTCCTAAAACTGAAGAAATGGCAACAGAGAAGGAAAATATAAACAAGGCTTGTCTCAGCATGCAGGTAACCCCAGTAGGTTGTCCAATAAAGATGAAGGTGCAAAGGAAGGACATCAGAAGAGCCATAAGTAGGATGTAGCTGATGTTCTGATTATTGGCACGAACTATAGGAGTCCTTCTGTGTTTTATAAAGACCAAACACACTGCCGAAGTCAATACAATAAAGACTGAAGCAGAGCCAGACAGTATATATCCTAAAAGATCTTCATAAGACAGATATTCAATTACTCTTATAATGCACTGATCCCTAGTTGGATTAGGCCAATGGTCTTCAGCACATTTTACACAGGTTTCCACATCTAGAAATTAAAAAAATAAATAACTGAACAGAAGGAGTATGAAGGATTAAAAATAAGCACTTTTTCATCTGCAATGGGGTATACTGTTTTATAATGCCTCTATGATCAACATTACACAATTGTGTAGGACACACAATAAAAGACAGGTCATCTCAAAGTACAGTATGTTCAAAGTATATTAAGATGCAGATTAATAAGCCATTTTAAAGATGATACTTTCAATTAAATTATTATTCAGTTAATCTTATTTTTGTACCATGCACATTTCAACTTTAATGTTGATTATTTGTGGAACTCACAATACTGCTCTTTACTGCTTCAGATCACTTTTTATTCTAAAGTTGCTTTTCCCTTTGAAAACTAGTAAGCCACTTGTATTCTAATACCATTTTTAAACAGATGAAACCTACATCGGCCTGGCTACATGAGTATCTGAAGATTTGTTTATTCTCTCTGCCAAGGAACTGCTTCTAAGGCAACAAAACCCTTGACATGAATTTGGACATTTGGGAGGAATACATTTCATCCAGTGGCATTACTACAATGGGACAGGTCCCCCACAAAAAAAATCTTCAGAGGGGTCCCCTGGCCCTCCCACTCATGCCACTCATGGTGTTAACAAATACCACTAACCAGAGTGATATTTTTAATATATTTAATGTTTGGAAATAATTTACAGAAAATTCATACATATTACCAATTATTTAGCCAGTCAAAAACATTATTGACAGCTTACCAATATAATAAAAAGTATATGTATTGTGAGCGATGCAATGGAAAAGGTCATTATTTGGTGTATTTCCACCAGTGTTAAGGTGGGATACAAATGGCCCAAGGTAAAATACCTTGTTTTACAGCAGGTAATGCTGTGTTGGAGGAAATCTCCTTTAAGGTTTGATTTGGCCAGCTGTAGGGAGTTGCCTCATTAGGCTGCAGGTGAGCAGCCAATAAAAGGGCTGTATGATTTACAGGGTTGGAGTTGGAATTGAACCTTGACTGAGTGAAGGTCACTCTCAGAGCAGGGCACAGGGCATGAGGGCTGCCTGTGTTAGGAACTCTCTGAGGAGCTGGGGGTGCCACCTGCCACTGCAGGGAGCAGAGGGAGTTCTGACCAAATGGATGAGTGCTGAGAGGGCTCAGCAAGGCTTAGTGTGAAGCCTGAGTGTTCCAGAGAGTGGGACCAACCCTGGAAGGTGAGAACCCTGAAGAAGGGACATATCAAAACCCTGAACTGTTTATGGACTTATGTCTTTATGTTTCTGTTGGGAATTGGCCCTAAATAAACCTGAGTTTTGCCTGAAGACTTGGTGTCCCTGTCTCTATGCTCCAGATCCTCTGCATGCCCGCCTGCCTACCATTGCTAATTCCCCCAAAATTGCATGTACAGGCATTCAGCATGTCACAGTATGTATTAATTTAATGTATTAAAAGTGTATGCATGGGGGCGTGGCTTGGACGCGCATGCAGGCGGATGTGAGTTAAGGAGCTCCGCTGCTTGACCTGGTCTTACTCCGGCTACACACAGAATTACCCAAACGGTAGTCCTCTCTCAATGCAGCAATGCCTTCTAAAGGTAACAAAAAACATCCCCAAGCGGATTTGACTTCATTTTTGGCTAAAACAAATCGACCGAGCCTAAAACCATCTGATGGCGCAGTTGGGCCGGAGGCGGGTGAGCGCGCACTATCGGAGAATGCTTCGGACGCGGAAGACACCTCTGCTACCGACACTGCTCCTGTTACGGTGAGCATACTTAAATCACTACTAAGTGACCTAAAAATCTCTCTGCATTCTGACATTAAGGAGGCTATACAAACACTACGATCTGACGTCCACCATATTGGTAACAGAGTAGACGCCATAGAAAAACAGGTGGACGACATATCTAATGTGCAAAACCAGTACTCCGATTGCCTTGAATCCCTTAACAAACAAGTGCTAGCTATGAAAGACAAGCTGGCTGACTTGGAGGATCGATCAAGGCGCAATAATATAAGAATCAGGGGTATCCCAGAACAAATAAAGCAGGACGAGTTAACCCCTTATTTTGAAACTTTGCTCACAACTTTGCTACCGCATGTGAACGCTACCCACTTAACAGTAGACAGGATTCATAGAATCCCAAAGCCAAAAAACCTTCCAACAGAAGTACCACGAGATACGATTGCTAGAATTCACTTTTACTCTACAAAAGAAGCCCTGTTGAGACTCTTTAGGCTGAATAGCCAAATTCCAGATCAATACCAATCCTTACACATTTATGCAGATTTATCAGTCCACACCTTAAACAGGAGAAGGGAATTTTCCCTAATTACGGATGCGTTAAGGAAACAAAGTATTCCTTATAAATGGGGCTTCCCCGTGCGACTAATAATACTTGCGCAATGGCCAACAATTTTCCTTCACTACACCAAGCAAAGCCAAAACCATTCTTACAGAGTGGGGAATAACAGAAACAGATACACAGATGGATATCTCAGCACCTAAAATACCAAAAAAGCGCCCATTGGATTGGACCACAGTCTCACCCAGAAAGGAAAAACAACAGCAGAGATCCAACCCGACTTGAGTACAAAACCTCCACAGCTGTAAAGGACTCCTTTTTTTTTTTTTTTTTTTTTGTGTTTCGCTCTTAATTAAGAGTTTAACAGTTTGCAAGTTTTATTAATGTAAGAGGGGACTCAGCTCAGTTTCTTCCCTTTTTTTTTTTTTCTTTCTCCCCCCCCCCTCTCCCTCTCCCTCTCCCCCTCCCCCCCCCTACCTATTTAATATTTTTTTTTTTTTTTTTTTGGTTTGTCCGTCCCTGTCCCTTCCTACCCCCACCTAACCTTACCTTATACTAACTAAACTCCTAGAATTCATATAGACCTATGTTCAAGCTGCTGGGAATATTACGATACCTAGGCACTTTCCCCCACGGGCTGGAATGTGCAGCTAGAATAAGCAGAAAAGTTTAATACTGCTTAGTTGCCCTGACAAGCCCTAAGTGCTGTCGTTGGGCATTTTATTTAGTGCTTTGTTTATTTTATTAGATAGTTCTCTTTTTCTCTTTATTTCCATCAGTACCGGTCTTTCCTTTTGCTTTTTTAAGGTTATGGTTCTATCCTTAAGTTTAACATGCAATTACACCTAGTAACTGTTAATGCTAAGGGCCTTAACAGCCCTGCAAAGCATAAAATGGTTCTGAACTGGGCAAGGGATATGAATATTGATATCTTATGTTTGCAGGAGACACACTTCAAGGCAGCATACCATCCCTTCTCGCAAACTTCCTTTTTTTCAGAAGCATATTACGCAAATGCTCCTGTAAAAAAAGAACGGAGTAGCGGTTCTGATTAGAAATAACTCACCAATCACAGTAACCAACACAACCTCAGACCCTCACGGTAGGTTTATTGTTCTTAATTTCAAGGTGGCCTCAAAAAATTATACCTTGCTCAATTTATATGCCCCAAACACCCAACAAACCAAGTTCATTGCTAAAACGCTTCGGCAAATTTCTTCTGCAATTAATGATACCACACACTTAATTATAACAGGGGACTTTAATATGGTCCCTGATCCTTATATAGATAAATCTCCGGTCTTGCAAGGGCCATCTATGAGAACAGCATATAATCTATCCAGAAGATTCCAACAACTTCTTAAAATACATGGGTTATACGATGCTTGGAGGGCATGGCATCCAAGCGAAAAGGATTTTACATATTTCTCTCCTCCTCACCTTTCCCACTCCCGTATAGATCTGTTGCTTCTTGACAAGGTGCTCTTACAAACTACAAAAAAGGTTTATATTGGGGTAGCCACTTGGTCAGATCATGCTCCGGTCGGCATACTACTTAAACTAAATTCTACTCCTCCGCCATTCTCCTCCTGGAAAATGAATAATTCCATACTTTCCAACAAAGCAAATAGAGAGTTACTAACCAATCTTACTAGTGAATACTTAAAGAACAATTCATTGCTAGAATATAACCCAGAAGTGATTTGGTGTGCCTATAAGGCCTACATGAGAGGCCACATAATTGCATTAACATCAACCATTAAAAAGAAAAGGACAAAAACACTACTGGAATTAAACCTACAATTAACTACAGAAACTACAAATCTAAAGTTAAAATCGACTGAAGCATGCTCCCAAAAAGTGGCTTCCTTAAAGAAACAGATCAATGATATTAACCTTGAGAAGGTTGCTTTTCAACTTACAATGTTAAGACAAAAATATTACTCGTTAGACAATAAATGTGGGAGGTTGCTGTCTCTTAAGCTAAGGGAAGCTAAAGCTAAGACAAGAATTTCAAGCATAAAAACAGCTGATGGTAAAACTATCACTAATCCTATCCACATAGCAGAAGAATTTGCAAATTTTTACTCAAAACTATACAATTTACAAAGGGACGCTTCTACCCCACAACCTTCAGCCTCAGCCATAGAACAATTCCTTTCAACCCTCTCCTTACCAGTGATAACAGAAGGAAACTTAGCCACACTTAATAACCCCATTACTGCAGATGAAATCACCCAGGCTATCCGGATGATTAAGCTTGACAAATCTCCCGGCCCTGATGGTTTCACAAACAACTTTTATAAAATTATGGCCCAACCTATTCTCCCAATGCTCACCCCCTTATTTAATGAACTGAAAAACCCAATGACACACAGAGAAGAATTATTTCAGGCTACTATTATAACTCTCCCCAAAGCAGGGAAAGACCCTACTTCTTTAGCTAACTACCGTCCAATATCCCTGCTTAATACTGATATAAAACTTTATGCTAAAATCCTGGCAACTAGACTGAATCCCATACTTCATCAGCTAATAGATAATGATCAAGTTGGATTTATACCAAAAAGACAAGCACCCGATAACACAAGGAAACTAATTAACATAGCCCTCCATGCTAATAAAAACAAAACCCCATGCCTGCTCCTTTCCTTAGATGCTGAAAAGGCCTTCGACAGGATAGCATGGCCCTTTCTATCAGCAGTACTGAATAAATATGGGTTTAAGGGGCCCTTCCTAGATAGTGTCATGGTGTTATATAGTAAACCTACAGCCAGGATTTGTGCTAGTGGATATAATTCCCCTTTTTTCCATCTCACAAACGGGACTAGGCAAGGATGCCCGCTCTCGCCCTTAATCTTTGCACTGCTCATGGAGCCTCTGGCGGAAGCCATTAGAACCAACCCGGCCATTAAGGGTTACACAATAGGGTCCCATGCCTATAAGATTTCATTATTTGCAGATGACGTAATTCTCTCTCTCACTAGCCCAGCTGAATCGTTGCCATCTTTATTTACTACACTATCCCAATTCTCCTTAGTCTCATATTATAAGGTTAACACTTCAAAAACTGAAGCGCTCCCTATATGGATTGATAACCATACATTAACACAGCTAAAAGCTTCTTACTTACTTGATTGGCAGCAAACCTCTATAAAATATTTGGGTATTAAACTGTGCATATCTGTGAAAAACCTATTTAAAGAAAACTTCACCCACCTATTACTCAAATTTCACAAATCTACGCAAGAATGGATGTATAAAGACATCTCCTGGCTAGGAAGGATTGCAGCAATTAAATCCAATTTGCTCCCAAAAATTCTGTACTTATTCCGTACTATCCCTATACAGGTACCCAACCAGTACTTTCATTCCCTACAAAAGTTGATCTCTAAATTTATATGGAAGGACTGTAAACCACGACTCTCAGCAAAGATATTGTGCAAACATAAAACCGACGGAGGTCTTGGCCTGCCCCACTTTAAGAAATATTACCAGGCCTGTCATCTGAACTTCCTACAAAAAACATATATACCTGATAATCAACCTCAATGGGTCCAGCAAGAATCTGATATGGCCCTCTCCCACGCCGCTCAATTTTCCCACTTGATTTGGATACATCCGAGAACACGACCCCAGCAAAGTAATCTTTTTCTCACCACTCAAGCTTCTCTTAAGATATGGGACAATTACCAATTTACAGATCATATCTTGGAAGGCCTACACCCACTCCACCCATTAGTGGGATTCCAGAAGTTAATACCAAATCTGAACTTAACATCCTGGATAAGTTCTGGACTTACAACAGTAGCAGACCTCTATCAAGGACATACATTACTAACCTTCTCCCAATTACAGGCGAAATACAAGCTTTCTAAAAATACATTTTTTAACTATCTACAATTACGCAACTATCTGAAAACACACCGCCTTGACAGACCTAAGAACCTTTCAAAGCAACAACTAACCCTTACTAATGTGATGAAACGGCCATCGAGGATATCCCACTTCTATTCCGCTCTCCTACCAATAGATGCACAAAATACCATCTCTTACCTGAATAATTGGGAACAAGACATAAATGCACCTATTGATCCAATTGACTGGAATAACGCTTTTTTACTTATCACAACCACAACTAACTCAGTTCGGTTGCTGGAAACAAGTGTCAAACTTATGTACAGATGGTATATGGTCCCTTTAAAGTTGTCCAGAATTTTCCCTTCCTCAGCTTCTAACTTGTGCTGGAGAAACTGCGGACAAATTGGTTCTTTTCTTCACATATGGTGGGACTGTACAAAAATTTCTCTCTACTGGAAATCCATATTTGATATGCTACAAAATCTTTTCCACACTCCGTTACCTTGTACACCAAGACTGGCACTGTTAAACTTGGACTTGGATAATACAGAGTGGAATAAAAAAACCCTAATTACACATATCTTGGCATCAGCCAGATTGGTTTTAGCACGGTCGTGGAAATCTACCCTACCACCGTCACCTACAGAATTAACTGATTTGATAAACGAAACCAACAGTTTGGAATTCTACTATGCCAGAAACAATAATCTTTTACACAAATATCACTCTAAGTGGTCGATCTGGAATAACAGCCCCTACTCAAATGGTACACACTCTGCGCAACCTCCCTCTGCTCAGGATCTGGAGCCTGCATAACATAATTTAAGGCATCTACTTGTTTGATTTATTACTGTATGTTTTGAGACCGGTACTGATCTATCTTCCCCTCTTTACAGATTTCTTTACTTCACTATACCCTATTCTTTTCATTACTTACTATCACTTTATAGTAATTATTACTTTTGTGTTTATTAAAAATTACAACACTCTTGCGGTTCCAACAGGGCGAGCTCAAAATTGCCACTTACTGTGCTGCTCTTAGCAGTATCTAGGTCTCTTTTTGCTTTTCTCTCTCATGTTCTCTGGCATCCCATTTGTTTTTCTTTTGCATCGGTATGTTAACAATATCAGTTAAGTGGTATTATTGCAATGTAACTGCCTTATTTTTACTTGCCTGATTTTAAGACACAAAACAATGTATAGCTGGAACTTCAAGAACAATAAAAATGTTATTGATAAAAAAAAAAAAAAAAGTGTATGCATGTTATTTCCAGTTAAGCTTTGATATAATAATAGTTAGCTTTTCCTCTTTGGCCTCCATTTTGGCCAACACATCTTTACATTTTTGACAGGTCCTAAGTATAGCCAATTGTTTGCACTCTTCCAGGCCATATCTCCAGCATTGAGGTGTGGTTGTTTAAGGGAATTATAAATCATCCATTGTATTTGTAGCGTGAGCAGCAAGAAAAAACCTCCTATCCCATCTGACTAATCAATGAGATCATCAGCAATAAAAGAGATAATCATCTATGAGTTATAGTTGGATCTGTTGATATGCCGATTCCATAAGGGCCTAACAAAGACATTGGGCCCGATTCACTAAAGTGCGATTTAACGTGCGTTAAAAATTTTATCGCATCTTAATTTTCGTGACTTTTCGCACGATTCACTATAAGCATACTTGCGCTATTTTACGCGTGATATTGCATGCGTTATTTAACTTGCGAAGACTATTTCAATGCGGTATTTGCCGGTACATGCGCTAAATAACGCGAATAGTCGCCGCATATGAATAGTAGCTTAGAAATAGTGTATAAAAATTGTCGCCGCATATAAATAGTGTATATAAATATTAGCCACATATAAATAGTAGCATATAAATAGTAGATGCTTATAAATAGTAGCCACTAGTGATGAGCAAATGTGTTCTGGTTTCTTTAGTGAAAAATTAGCAAATCTTTCGAAAGATCCACGAAACGGCAAAAATGTTGTGCGGGCAAAAAATTCTTGCCCTTGACTATTATTTTTTGATGCTTGTATAAATTTTTGGACGTGCGGTGAATTTTTGAGTGGCAAAATTTTTTTATGCGTTTTGCCATTGGCAGATTGTTTTGCGAAACGCATGAAAAAATCCGCTGCGGAAAAATTCAACGCACGTCCAAAAATTTGCTGCGAATCCATGCCTGGCGAAACATTTCATCACTTGTAGCCGAATATAAATAGTCGCGCAAATGAACGCACGCCATGTTAGCCATACACGCCAATACTTGCGGAAAATTACTGTATTAAAAATGAACATTTCGCTGCAAACTGGCGGCTGCGTCACTCTAGGGGAAACACAGACTTGAATAAATAACACTGTAAGTCCATATTTTATTGGCAAAAGCTCATTTACTGTACTTTTCTATAATTATCGCCTGCCTGAAGTAGGTGTTAATTTTCGCATAGCCTAATGCGATATTTAGTGCGCATAAGTTATAGCGAATCATGCGATCGTATTCTTTTCAACGCGGAAATTAACGCATGCTGTAAAACTAGCGCGAAAAATACCGCATGCGAAAATGTCGACTTATTGCACATGATAATACTATGGTGAATCGCGCGCTAATTATCGCGATTTATTTTACGCAAAAAAGCGTGTGATAATTTTTAGCGCACTTTAGTGAATCAGGCCCAGTGTCTAAAATTAAACTAGAAGGTGAAAGAATCCTATTGACGATACATCTGAAGAGTAGGTAGCTATTAGAAGACAATAACCAAATAGATACTAAATACATGTATTTCCCTTCTGTTCTACTTACCTGCAGAATTTGAGATTTCCCCCTCAGAACATGAAACACAGTCGAAGCAGCACGGTGGCCTCCCATTCTGATGAGCTTTTCGCTGGCCAGATGAACACATTTCAGAGCACTGTGATGTCTTAAACATTAAATAAAAAGGGCTTGATTCACTAAAGTGCGATAAAACGATCGCTATTTATTTTAATCGCGCCTTATTTTTCGCGTCTTAACGCACGATTCACTACAAGGATACTTGCGTTAATTTAGATGCGATGCTGTTTGTGTTATTTAAGTTGTGAAGACTATTTTCCGGTGGTATTTGACGCACTGTGCGCTAATTAAAGTGCGCACACAAATTGTCACCGCGTGCAAAAAATGCACGCCATAATAGCCATCCACGGCATTACGTTCATAAAACTACTTTTCTGAAAATGCCCATTTCCCTGCAAACTGGCGGCTGCATCACTCTGGGGCCAACACAGACTTGAATAAATCCCACTGCAAAGTCCATATTGTGTTGCCAAAAGCTCAAACTGTACTTTTCTATAATTACCGCCTGCCCCAAGTAGGGGTTAATTTTCACACAGACTAATGCGATATTTAGAGCGTTTAACGCTTCATATGTGCTTGTGAATCATGCGTTAGTATTCTTTCCATTCGCTAATTAATGCAATGCATTAAAATTAAGGCTTTCGGTTGTGCGCTATTTAACACACACGATATGCGACTTAACGCATGCCATAATACTTTAGCAAATAGCGTGATTTTTTGTGTCAATTTTAACGCAAAAAAGAATGTGATAACTTATCGACCTTTAGTGAATCAATCCTAATGTGTTATGGTCATTTTATCTTTAAAAATAGAGATGATCAGAAATGAATGGAGTACGTAGAGTTGTTTATAGTAATATGTATATATATATATGTGTTATTAATGATGAGTAAAAAGTTGGCATGGGACTGCTGAAGGTGGAAACAAATAATATCCCCAATGTATAGCCATACCATACATAATGTGAATAATGGTAGTATACAAGCAGAACAGTAAAAGGAGGATGGATAAGGGGCCACGTTGCATTTAGGAGAAAGTCATTTCTTACACTTAAGGAAAATGAAAGATGGTGTCCTTTATTACCCACAGGAAATCTTGTCTCCGCAGGCAATAAAGTGCTCTATTACCTGCCCTATGCATTAATTTAAATAATCATGTTAATCATGTTAAACACTTTCTATCTGGCAATCCTGGGTAAGTGCATTTTCTGAAAATTACCAAGGTTCCACATATGCAAAGTCTTTTACATGGGATCATTCAAAATGAGTGATTTATTTTGATTTCATAAAAATTCAAGATAAAGTGGGCACCTTAAAAGTACAGATACAGAATTCTGCTACATGCATACAGTGCTTGTCGGGGATATTACAATGTTTTTTCCAGAGTTTGATGCAGTAGATGATTCTGCTGATTTACTTAGATTTGGTTGCTTAGAAAGACTATAGTCAGTCATTGTGTAAGATTTATGGGGGAGTGAATAGAATGGATAATCTCACCTAGCGTAGTCAGTACCATGTCTTAAGTCAGAGGTCCCCAACCTTTCTTACTTGTGAGCCACAGTCAAATGTAAAAAAACTTGGAGAGCAACACAAGCACCATAAAAGTTCATGGAGGAGCCAAATAAGGGCTGCGATTGGCTATTAGGGGCCTCTATGCACACTATCAGCTTACAGGGGCTTTATTTGGTAGGAAATCTTGTTTTTATTCAACCAAAACTTGCCCCCAAGTCAGGAATTCAAAAATAACTCCCTGGTTTGGGGGCACTGAGAGCAACATCCAAGGGGTTGGGGAACAACATGTTGCCCCAGAGCCACTGGTTGGGGATCACTGCCTTAAGTTGTTTAGAAAGTTTACAAATCTTTTCCTGTTCAGATAAGTTCTACCTTGCATAAAGGCAGGTCATTCATCAAGGGTATTGTCATATACCTATTAAACTTTACCTCCGTCTGTTATGTTCCCTGGTAGCTACAAATAATATCATAATTAAGTTTTTTAAACATATAGGAAAAAAATTACTCAGTATGACTTCATGTTCCAGGACTATTCTGTTCTATGATCAGAGCTGAATTACATTTGTATTTCTACATTGAAGTTCTTACCCTTTCAAAATAAGGGGCCCAGGTAATTGCAGTCTCATTAATAATCAGCCGATCACTATTTGGTAGGAATTTTCCAACATGGATCTTATTAATTGTTCCATTTTCATTAATAATCCAGTTCAATATGTCAAACTTTCCAGGAATATTTCCTTCCTTGGAGAAGAACAATTCCTCTCCGGATGGTGTTTTCAGGTGAAGGTTGTTTAGGTAATAGTTTAGCTAGTAAATAAAAATCTTAAAATTAAAAATTGATTTCAGTTTAATTTATTATGTTGGGTTGAAAACCTCAACATATTGTTCTTCCACTTCAGCTTCTTTTTCTTCTTATTCTTAGCGCCCCTCATATTCTAAACGCTACTCCTCCTACAGTTTTAGGGGTACAATACCCAGACTCCCCACACTTCTTCGCCCTATAGCGGAGCAGGTTGCTTGTGCTTTTCTAAGCGATTCGGCCCCCCCATCTTTTTGTGGCACCGCTCCGAACCCCCCAATTTTCCCATTGACTTTGACAGGGAAGATTTTCAAACTGCTGCCACACTTACAGCTTTGAAGCTACACCCCCCAAACTTGAATAACATAATCATGGGATCACCCCAAATGAAACAATTACTTTGTTGATTGACCCCAAAGTGGGAGGGGCCAACAACAGCCAATCAAATTTTATCCGTTGACTTTAATGGGAAAATTGAAACTGCTGCCAGTATTACAGCTTTGAGGCTACACTCCCCAAACTTGAATCACGTAGTCATGGGCTCAGCCTGAATGAAAATATTATGATTGTTGGATGCCCAAAAGTGGGCGGAGATGTAAACAGCCAATCATATTTTACCTATTGACTTGGCGGAAATTCAGCCTGCTGCCATTCTCACAGTAATAACATCGGGGTCCCCAAACTTTGCAGAGTTAGGCACCAGGTAACTGCGGGTCAAGGTTAGAAAAAGTAGGCGGAGCCACCAGCAGCCAATCAAGTTTTACCTATTGACTTTCAATGGGGAAATTCAACCTGCTGCCATTCTCACAGTATTAACCTCAGGGTCCCCAAACTTTTCACAGTTGGTCACTGGGTGACTACACATTCATGTTTCTTTTAAAATAGCAAAGTGGGAGGGACCAAGAACAGCCAATCAAATTTCACCCATTGACTTCAGTGGGGAAATTGAAACTGCTGCCAATCTTACAGCTTTGAGGCTACACTCCCCAAACTTGAATCACATAGTCATGGGCTCAGCCTGAATGAAAATATGATGATTGTTGGATGCCCAAAAATGGGCGGAGCTGTGAACAGCCAATCAACCTGCTGCCATTCTCCCAGTAATAACACCAGGGTTTCCAAACTTTGCAGAGTTAGGCACAAGATAAGTGTGATTCAAGGTAAGAAAAAGTGGGCAGAGCCACCAACAGCCAATCAGGGTTTACCTATTGACTTTTAATGGGTAAATCCAACCTGCTGCCATTCTCACAGTATTAACCCCAGGGTCCCCAAACTTTTCACAGTTGGTCACTAGGGGACTGCAGTTTTAGTTTTTGGAAAAGTGAACCACCAACAACCAATCAGATTTCACCTATTGATTTTTATTGGTTTGATGCCAGGGTCCCCAAACTTGTCACTGGGTGACTATGTTACAAGTTTAGAAAAGTGGGTGGGACCAACAACAGCCAATCAGATTTCACCTATAGACTTCATATGTTTAAATTTAAACTGATGCCATTCATTAAATATTAATACTAAGGTCCCCAAACTATGCAGAGCTAGTCACCTGGTAAGTGTGCTTCAGAGTTAGAGAAAGTGGGTGGCGCCACCAACAGTCAATCTGATTTTAACTATTGATTTTCAATGGGGAAAATCAACCTGCTGCCATTCTTACAGTATTAACACCAGGGTCCTAGGGGACTGCATTTTTAGGTTTTAAAAAGTGGGTGGAGCCACCAACAGCCAATGAGACTTACTTGACCTATTGATTTTTTTTGTTTAAATTTAAAATTCTGCCTTCCTCACACTATTTGTCAGGGTTCCCAAATGTTAGACAATCAGTCACTGGCTGAATACATATTCAGGGTTAGAACAACTGGGCGGAGCCAATCCATTTCCACCCATTAAATTTCATTGGTTTATATTTAGGGTTGTTAAACTTTCCAGAGGTAGTCACTGGATATTTTCCATTCAAAGTTAGAAAAAAGTGGGTGGAGCCACCAACAGCCAATCGCATTTCGCATATTTACTTACAATGGTGAAGTGTAAAATGCTGTCAGTTCCACAATTTTTATGCAAAGTGTTTTTTGCAAAGTTGGTCACTAGGGGACTGCACTTCAAAAATAGGAAAAGTGGGTTGGGCCACTAACAGCCAATCAGATTTCATCCTTTGGTTAAACCTATTGGTTTAAATTTAAATTGCTGCCATTCTCACACTATATATGCCAGGGTGTCCACTGTTTGTCCCTGGGTGACTTCAACCAATCACAATTTACCTATTGGCTTTTATTGGTTTAAATTTAAACTGCTGCCATTCTTTAACTATTAATTCTTGGGTCCCTTAACATATCAGCCACCAACTGCCAATCAGATGTCACTCTTTGACTTTCAGTGGGGAAATTTAAATTGCTGCCATTCAGACACTATTAAAATCAGAGTCCCCAAACTTTGCACAGTGGTTTTTACTATATAACTGTGGTCCAGGTTTAGCTAAAAGTGGGTGGAGTCAACAAAAGATCAGATTTCAACCCAAGTTTGTTCTCAAACTTCCCTTTCTAGTTTGTTTTACCATTTCTTTTGACATGTTTGTCTCTATAGTCACAACATGGCTGGTTTATAGCCAGTGGTAACAATAACTACTTCTTTAACCAACTCAATAACTAAAATTGAAATGCAAATGTTATTGACTTTACAATATTAGATGGTGTCCTCATCTTTACTTGCATCAAATAAAGACTAGAAGTCTGGAAGTCTTGAAGATATAATTTATATCCTATACAGCTATCTAAGATGCAATGTGAAAACATTCATACAAACCTTAAATCTTATTTTGCTCATCTCTTTAGAGGACCATAATTCTCCAGGTAACTGCATATTATCTAAGGCATGGGCTAGAGCATACACTGCCATGTATATTGTGTGTTTAATACGGTGGGTAATGGTCTCTTCTTGCAATAAATATTCTTTTATTCTGTTTTTCTTCAAACATGTAACATTTTTAACATCATCAAGGACAACTTCTGAACATTCTGCAATTAAGTCGAAGGCCATTTGTAGAAATATATTTTCCGACAAATCTGTCCAAAGTTTGTACGAAAGAAAGTCATTCAGTCCAGGAATGTCTCCTCTTGGAAGTGCAATTAATAATGATCCATTCATTAAATAATAAAATTCTGTGAAGTCATTTTCTATAACAATATCCAGGGCTACTGAGCATATAAAAACCCTTTCTGATATCAGTTCGGAAGTCCTGTATGATAGCAAGTTTGTCAAAGAGCTTATTCTAAAGTATAAAATAATGACTCTGACAGAGGAATGTTTAATGACCTTAATAGCATCAACAGCACTTCCATCTGAAAAAGGGGGTGAATTTGCTATGCTTTTTAAAAAATCCACACAGATTCCATTTTTCTCCATTTCCTTTCTCAGCTCCTCACTGGCTTGGTAGTTGCTCTTATCATCTGATGCAATAATTCCCACCCAAGTCCAGCCAAAGTGTTTGAGTAATTTGATGATAACTCTAAACTGGGAATACTCATTGGGAACTGTACGATAAACAGATGGAAAATTAATACGATCATTAAACACAGGATCCAGAGCTCCGTAACTTATCTGAAAGAAATAGATTTTGCTTAGGCTATATCTTAATATTACAGTAAATCTGCTAGTTTTAAAGTCTATACATAAATATATTATAAGATGGCACATTATTAATTGAGATAAACTTGACATTTAATTGAAGCAAAATGACTATATGATATTAACCTACTGCCAAACCCATTTGAATTAATGAGGTACCGATTTACATATGTAATCATATAAAGTGCTCCAAACTGGTTGTGAATGCCAAATGACTGACATAAAATGTAAAGAAATTTGTGGGGTATGTATTTTTTATGCACGTATATGACTTTCTACACACAGCCTTTTTTTCAACACAGACCATAGCCCTTCATTAATTTTATGATTCCCCTATAATAATCTGAAGGAGGGATGTGCTATAGGGGAGTTGAAATTAGTCATATAACCAGATAAAAAGTTATAGCAATCTAAAATGTTTTTATTGCTAATAGACTGTGCAGTGAGATGACATATAACCATGCCAGCAAAAGTACTTTTCTGCACTACAGTTTGAAAAGGTCATACCAATTGTCTGTACCTGAGGGTATCCATACAGCTGAGTGATTTCTGCAATGGTGTAAGTTATAGACGATAACAAGTGGCCAACAAATGCCACCAATTTCTGATTCTGTTGACAATTATAGTTGAGTGGATTCTCATCATCAGATAATAAGCTAAAAGTGCTCATTAATGCAATTTTTTCACTGGTACATGCATCATAGATACAGTATCCTAGAGTGATGTTGGGTAAAAGCTCTGTGCTGTTGTTGATCTCCTCTATAGCATACATAAAGGCCAGGAGGTGGGTCAGATGCTGAAATGATTGTCTGTTGGATAAATTTAGTAATTAAAAATTACATTATTAATGTGAACAGGCTGGTTCCACTTTAATGTTAATGTTATATTTATGGAAGTGACAGTTGGTAATAAAAGTAGTACGAAACAGGCCAGACAAAACAGTAGAATGGAACTACAATATGCAAAAAGAAAAAAATCGGTTGTGCTATTTTTTGAAATAGAGAGGTTGAAAGACAGAATTGGGCAGCATAAATCAGACATTGCCAGTAAACATAACACTCCTGTAGCTAAGCAATATGTGGAGATGGGACACAATGCTGCACAACTAAGATTTCAAGTGAACAGGTCAATAGACCTAAAAGAGGGGGCGATCGAGACCTTATTTTGTTGCAATGTGAGGCACGTTGGACTTACCTGTTAGACACAGTCTCCCCCGCAAGTTTTAATGAGAGAATAGAACTTCATTGGTTTCTATAGGTTTTATTGTGGGTCCTGCAGGCTGGTGAGTTTCCATTTGATTTTCATGTGTATTCTCAGCATATGTTAGGCGCTATGTGGACGCAGTAACAATTGTATATGATGTATGTATTGTTTGGTTTATCTTTATTTGTTTTTTCACCTTACAAATCTGCCTCGTGTATAACATTGTAATACTTGTGCACTATATAACACTTAGATGTTGCCTTGGTAACCAGGTTGTGGCTCTCTCTGCCATCCTTATCACATGACCTATGACTGATATCACCAACAGCCTGAGATCTCGCGAGATTTCATATGTTCGTGGACATGCACCTTGCAGTTTAAATTCTGTTCACCTGGGGAGGGTGTTAGGGAATGCTACATTGAAAAAGGGAACGAGAGGTTCCCGAAACGTCTGTATCCTTCTCACTGATTGCACCAATAAACCTGCATGGAGGCAGCTTTTTGCACCTACTGAATCGTGACTGACTTCCTTTTTTGTATTTTGCATTTAATGGAACTACAATATGCTTTTAAGTAGTGATGTGTGAAATTTCAGCAAAATGTACTGGATGCAACGGGAAGACAAACTTTCATTTTCATCATCTAGGGGCACATTTACTAATCCACGAACGTCCGAAAAGTGTCCAAATGCGTTTTTTTTGTAATGATCGGTATTTTGCGTCTTTTTTGAGCGCTCAATACGAAAGTCGCGACAATTCGCGAAAGTCGTACTGGCTATGAAAAAGTTGTGACAATTCACGAAATTTGTAATGGTAATGAAAAAGTCAGGACAATTCACGAAAGTCATAATGGCTATGAAAAAGTCGTGACAAATCGCGAAAGTCGTAATGGCTACGAAAAAGTCGCAAAATGTTCGTTTTCCAATCCGAATTTTTCCCATTTGGATTCGGATTTGTGGATTAGTAAATCAGCCCCCTAATGTCCCAAAATAAAGTACATAAAACATAAACAGTTTTGATTAACAAACTTGAACAATCAAAACAGCCATAGTCTGTATCAAACACTAGTCCTTAGCATTAAATATGGCAAACCAGAAGCTTTAATCTGCTATTCTATGTTTTTTTCTGACGGTGCAAAAAATGTAAGGGGCAGCAAGGCAGAAAGGTTTAAGGTGGGAAACCGCAGTAGTAGTGGGGGGGAAAGGTAGTAGTGAAGGGATTCTGGCGGGAAGTACTCAACTATGCTGATTCAGCCTTAGCACTCCCTAATATTTTGTCACCTACAGTAGTCTGTGCCTACTAGGCATAATAGACACTCTATAACTGAGCCCCCCAACCAAACTATGCTACCAGCAACTCCTATATTATGCCAAAAAGGTGCTACTACTACATTGGAAAGCTACAGGACCACCCTCATTGAACTTCTGGAAAAAGCTAATAAACAATACCCTACCAAAACAGAAACTGGTATACCAAACTCGTGGATGCCCGGACAAATTTGAGGCCATATGGGGATCATGGCTTACAGCAAATGCACTACCTTAACAGACTCTGAACAGCCAGCATAGGGCTATTGCGATGTTAAGAAAATAATATAAATGTAGTCCCCTTACCTGCTTTCCCCCCCAGCTCACTTTCCTTCCCCCTTCCCTTTCCCCTCTTCTTCTTCTCTCTTTACTTCCTTCGACCCTCTTGTCTTGTTGATCTATGAAGGGACTGTTCCGTTGTTTAAAATGAAAAAAGCAAAATAAAATCTTTAAAAAAAAATAAAATAACAGGCCAAAAAAAATGTACTTGCTTGTACAAGTATAGGGTCCCTTATCCAGAAACCCATTATCCAAAGACTTCAGATTATGAGAAAGCCATATCCCATAGAGTTCATTGTAAGACATTTTTTTAAATAAAGATTTCCTTTTTCTCTGTACTAATAAAACAGTACCTTGTACATAAAGGTATAAACTATGTAAATACTATGCATGTGTAACATCATAAACTGGATGCAATTGTCTGAAGTATCTGTGAAATGAACTAGTATTGTAGCATCTAAGTAGTACCACCAAAGAGATTGTATAAAATCTAGAATATACATTTGTTTTAAGAACTACTGAATATTTGAGAGCTCAGTTTGTCTGTGTAAAGCAGTGTGGTTAACCCTTTCTCCATCAATACGGTGAGAGCCCACCTGAGAGAGAAAGAGTCCTGTGTAATGAGTGCTCTATCAGGAGAAGCAGGGAGTTGCAATCAATCTAGAGATAATACAGAGATGTAGTAAGCCTACCTTCTAAACAGTGTTACATGCATATTACAATTAATTAAATAAGTAATAGTTTATCCCCATAGGGTCTTATAAAATGCACAACATTTACTTTAATATGTATAAAGCTATAGAAGCTCTCTTCCTACCTTTCAAACTGATCTTTTATACTAACAGAGGCTCTTCACCATTTCCAGAAATTCCTGTTCTTGGTTTGTTGTTATTCTGTTATATTCTGGACTCAGTATTATAAAAGAGGTTCACAGCAGCTGGTAGTGGAACAATCTTTACTTAGAACAAAATGTGGCTGAACTGCCAACAAGTTGGGATGAAGGAAAGGATAGACAGGCAATACTAGGGGAAACAATTATCAGCAGAACCAATGACACATATCAGTTTTTACACGTAACAGCGCCATCTAGTGAGCATTCATTAACAGTTAATACACAACAATTCTCCCTATACACTATGGGTTTTTTTTTAGCAATGCTTGAATTTTAATTACTTTAACCATTTTAATCTTTTTGTGCTGAACGCACAAAATTTGAATGTGTAATATGTATTATGTGCAAAAAACCCCAAAAACTTTTAATATAAAACATTGGCTTCTAAAAGCTTGCGAGTTTCTTTGGAAGTAATAGGAGATATCCTAGGCAAAAATCAAGGTATATTTTCAAGTTTTTTTTCAAATTTGTGAACTCTCATGATATATATTCTATATTGCAAAAGGCAGGCAAATGAAGACTGTGCAAATGCCACCTCCAGCCTGCAGATGGCAGCCTTAGACAACCTGGAAACAGTAAGGCTGATACCATGTGACTTTGCAAGGGGAGATGGGAAAGAGGAAGTCAAGACAATAAGGCAAGGAGAGAGCAGGCACAGATCTGGCAGCAGGGAGAGAGAGACCCCCTGGGATGCATGGTTGGCAAAGGGCGGGAAAGGCTGCACCAACTGCAGGTTCCCCTTAGTGTGCCAGTAAGTGTCAGTCAGGGACAGATTTTACTCTCCTTGCACTTTAAGGTCCCTAGGCAGGGCCGGAACTAGGGGTAGGCCGAAGAGGCAGCTGCCTAGGGCGCAACGATTGAGGGGCGCCAGGCAGGAGCCTCTCCTGCCTACCACTAGTGATACTTTGTCATTGCCTCCGCTGCTTGTCATTAGCAGCGGAGGCAATGACCGATCTAATCGCCCCACCCCCCCTGCACCGCCTCCTGTGCTTTGGCGCGCAAGCGCCGTTCGGGGGCGGGGAGGTGGGCGGAGTTGGCTGACCGGGTTGCCTAGGGAGCCCAGTCAGCTTGGCCCGCCCCTGTCCCTAGGTTCCAGTTCCAATAGGCCCTCACTGTAACTAGTGCAGATTTAGGGCCCCAGTTAAGGAATTAGGTAATTGTTTTATAAGAACCAGAAATGTAATTAGTCAGGTCCCTTCTCTGATCAGAGTAGGTTAGAGCCCCAGGTTCCAGTAGCCGTTAGAGTCAGTCACCCCTGCTTAGTTAGTGGCCCAGTTCTACCCAAGAGGAGAACCAGGACTAAATACTGGACACTGTAATCCCTGGGAACACTGGATAGGTTTCCATCAATGGATTATAAATCTAATGTCATGGATCTCAGGGATGTCACACATTGGATTACAGATAAGTACACACCAATATAAAGTGTACACAACAAGCCGGCCTGAACTCTCAGTTATATGTGGTGCACCACAGGGGTTAAATTATATTACTGTATTGATTTGTTCTTACTGATATTATTTGTTCTCTTATGGTTTTCATTTACCTGTTCCAGTAAAGTAGAGAGCGCTGCATTCACTCGCACAATAAATTCAGCAATTGTGTTATTTCTACTTTGTATAAGGCTGTTAACCCTTTCACTGCCAGCCATTTTGGACAAAGCGGAACTTCTACTGCCAAACAGTTTTTGAACATGTTTCACTGTGTTACTTTAGGGGCCTTTCTGCAGGAGGACTTTTAGTTTACCCAGGAAAACAATATATCATTTTTTTTCAGGACAACCTAAGCTTTCAAAATATGGTGTGGAATTTTAATTTTGTAACAAGATATAGGCTTCTAAAAAATGAAAAAGAAAT
The DNA here is from genome assembly GCF_000004195.4 of Xenopus tropicalis. Classification (NCBI taxonomy): domain Eukaryota; kingdom Metazoa; phylum Chordata; class Amphibia; order Anura; family Pipidae; genus Xenopus; species Xenopus tropicalis. The sequence goes on along the minus strand of NC_030684.2, from coordinate 124,280,521 downwards.
AATATATATTTTCCATAATATAAACACATACATCAGAAACAAAAATTATTTTATGCATGAAAATACAACTGATTTGGAAAGTCCCATGTCTCCTGAACGTGCCAATACCAAATATATATAGTTTTATGGAGATTTTTCACTTGTATAGGTCAAAAACTCCCAGCAGTACACTACCAAATTCCCAAAGCACTGCTCCAGAAAGCTGCATACTTTAGATTTCAAGGCTAAAAATGCCACTAAAAGTTTTATCCCAGAAAATTATACATTTTTAGAAAGAACAGATTCTGAGAAATCCAGAATAGGTAGAACTGTCTGTCTACTCCAAACAACCAAGTTGCAATGCTTTCCTAAAGTTATCGGTTTTAATCATAATTTGTGAAATTTCTTAAAAATCGCTTCAAAGCTTCCAGTCTATAGTATCTTATCTCCTACAGGTCATAAAGTAACCAGATAAAACACCCTAAATATAAACCCCAGGGGTCCACTGAACAGTTTGATGCCCAATATGTATAGGTTTACCTAAGTATGTGGCATGTAGGGGCCCCAATGTGAACATACCCCCATATGATCTATCATTTCTGTCATTCCAGCTTCTGCAAAATCAACACATTTACATCATGTTGTGTGGGATAGCAAGCCACAAAGCTTTCCTAAAGTTGGCAATTTTGATAATATTTCCAAAAATCCTCTCAAAGCTTCCAGTTAGTAGCATCTTATCTCCATGTATCATTAGTTGCCAAGATAAAATGCCCTGAATTTGAAGACCAGGGGTCCAGTGAACAGTTTAATGCCCAATATATATAGGTTTAGCTAAGTATGTGGCATGTAGAGGCCCCAATGTGAACATACCCCATATGTACTGTCATTTCTGTCATTTCAGCTTATGTAAAATCAACAAACTTACATCATTTTGTGTGGGATGATGCTACAAAAAAGTACACTCACCCCAGAAAGCAATATATTTTTGGAAAGAATACATTTCTCCTAATCTAAAATGGGCACCCATGTCTTTCTACTACAAAGTACCAAGCCACAAAGCTTTCCTAAAGTTGGCAATTTTGATAATATTTCCAAAAATCCTCTCAAAGCTTCCAGTTTGCAGCATCTTATCTCCCATGTATCATTAGGTACCCTTGGCGTACCAAGACCCCTTAACAGTACGGAGATGCTAGAAAACCATATATTTTCTTAAAATACAAATTCTGACAAAACACAAATAGGTAAATACAACTTTCTACTGCAAACTACCAAACTACAAAGCTATGCTAAACAGAACAGAACTTGCTTTTTACCTCATTATGTACCCCCACAATTTGTAACATATCAACATAAAACACTATGTGGGGTACAGGGGCACCCAAATAAAAATAGTGCAAATGAATTTTCACAAATGACGTTCCGGCTTGTGTAGTTTTTGCACCCGGTATGTGTATTATGTGCCATAAGACCCCCTAACAGTACAGAGACCCTACAAAACCCATATATTTTCTGAAAATACACATTCTGACAAAACAAAAATGGGCAATAACATCTTTTTACTTCAAACTACCAAACTACAAAGCTATGCTAAACACGGCTTTTATAACATTTTAAAAAAATCGTCACAAAGTACCCCACATTTTGTAATGTACCAACATAAAACACTCTAAATATGAATGCCAGGGGTCTACTGAACAGTTTGATGCCCAATATGCATAGATTTACCAAACTATGTGGTAACAAAGAACAATGTAACAAAGAACAATGTGAAATGCAATAAAATTGCTAAAATCTTTTTTTTTCCTAGGGATATCTGCATTCAGAATCACAGTTTCAGTATTCTGGCTTGGGCAAATTAGTTTTATAGACAAAGTGAAGCGAACAACAACTATGCATAACTGAAAATGCAATAAAATGGCTAAAAATGCTACAGAATCACAGAAAATGTAATAAAAACACCAAAATAATACACAAAAGGTATTGAGCAGTGCAATTAGTGAATATGCTATCTGCAATGGCAATAAAACATTGTTTTCAGGCAAAAAAACCCCAATATGATTAAAAAAAAAATTCACAAAGTTGCATGTGTGTAAGTGTGCGTGTACAGTAAGCAAAATGTGTTTTATGTGTGTGTGTGTGTGTGCAAGTAAGTGCGAGTGCTGTAAGGGCTATGAATGTGTGAAATCCCCCCAACCCCCCCAAAATGTATATGTGTGTGTGTAAGTGTAAGTATAAGTGTGTATTAGTGTAATAAGTGTGTCATTGTGTGTTTGTGAGTGTATGTGGCACTAACCTGGGGTCAAGAAGCTGGTGATCGCAGGAGGGACACAGGAGATCACAGGGACAGCAGCTGCAGTGAAGGATCCGGTGAGTGAGCGGTGCAGGAAGGGAGCGGGGAGCGGAGCATGTCTGGCTTTTCCCATGAAGCCCCTGGGTGATCTCGCCCCAGGGGCCACTAATTCCCCACCTCTGCTCATTCGCTAGTTGGTTCTTTACCTTGCGCTCCTTGCACTTACCAGGCTACCCAGAAGGTAACAGATACTTTGGCATAATATTAATAAGCAAGCAATCAATTTTGTTTTCAATGAAAGTTTATTCTAATTAGAACTCTGGAATTCAAAAACTCGAAAATTTGTAAATAAGCCCATATGTCTTTGAGAGATCGTATTCACTCATTTGGCTTTAAAATCATCTGCATGGTGATAATATTCAAATATATTTTTCAACCCCTTATTAACAACTGAAACCGAGACTCAAGTCTCTCACTGGCTTCTAGCGCTCTCCAACTGAATGAATCAATGCCACCAAAAACTAAACCTAACAAATAACTGAACTAATCATCTTTCCACCCTTTTATTATCTCTTATTAACTTCTACTCCCTTTTTATTATCTCTAGTGATGTCATGCACATTAACCCTGTCAACTCACAACTTTGGGGAAAAGTTTGACTCCTCTGACCATATTAACACCATGGTGTTTTTTATACAATTTTGCCAAAATCTATAGCTAAGCAGCAGCTAAGACACTCATGTGTGCTCTCATCCCATCCCATCTAGATGACTGTAACCTGCAACTAACTGGCCTTCCTAACTGCCATCTCTCCCTACTGCAGCCTCTATTAAATTGGGCTGATAGAATTCCCCTCCTGTCATCCAAGGGAAAACAGACCCCTTCCCTGCTGAGGTCCTTATCATGGCTTTCCATAAAACAAATAATAACATATAAATGTCTTCTAATAACATTCAAAGTTGTTCATGCCTCTGCACCTCACTACATCTCTTCTCTTGTGTCTCTGTACGTTCCTGGGCGACTCCTCACTCCTCTCAAAGCAACTGCTTGGTTGCCCTTCCACTCTACTGCTGTTTTCCACATTTCCAAACCTTTCTGCCATGCTGTTGCTTACATTTGGAATGTCATCCCAGAATTCCTCTGGACAGAATCCTCCCTCAATCTCTTCACAAATAAACTCAAAGACTAGAGCACTCGCATAACATCTGATTGAGTTCTGGCTAGTGATGAAAAAAAAAATGATTGAGATGAAAAAGTGATAAGATGAAAAAATTTGCCAAAAAATCCGCGAAACACGCTTGTCGTGTGAATTCCTTTTCACTTGCGTATTTTTTTTCTCACCTGCACCTTTTTTGACACAACCGTACATATTTTGTGCTGCAGTCTGTCTGCATCCATTGTATTGCTCTGTGCCATTACATTACATTATAATACAACAAATAAACAAACAGGAGAGTACAGTTGCCCACAGAATTAGTCCTGAATGTGTCATTTTGGAGGCAGCAATTCTTGTAGATGTGATATCTCAATGTATACAATTTTTCCTATACATTTCAGTGAACTAGCATCTAGTGGGCAAAAGACAATTACAATTACTTAAATAAGTTTGTGCATAGAAAACCCATAGTGGTTACTATATGAAAATTCAGATATGAAAGTCTTGTAACTTTCGGATTGCAAAAAAAACATATTTTCGTACGACCTTGACGCAAATTTTCGAGCAATCTATGCACATCAGAAATTATCGTGGTTACTATGAACTATGAACACAGACCCCACTGTTAAAACCTATCAGTTTAAAATCCATTTAATCTCATGTTACCAACCCAGCGATATAATCAATGCAAATTCCACCGTCATAATATAATCAATACATATCAAATACAATCTTCTTAGAGCTGAACAAAACACACACGTACTGCACATCCCCTTATACCATGTAGAAATGTTGATTTATCAGCACCTTAAAGAATATTGTTTAAGCAATTACACAATACTTTTCTTTTCCAAGTTAAAGTATATTTCTTTCTAAAACAGAATCCAATTCAACCAACATTCAGCCAAAGAGGATAGATAATTCATTTAGAGTTACAGTTGCGGTATCACAAAAATGGGCAAAGTTGTTGAGTACATTGATGCCATGTATCAAAGGTACAGGTATGGGACCTGTTATTCAGAATGCTTGGAACATGGGGTTTTCCAAATAAGGGGTCTTTCTATAATTTGGATCTCTGTACCTTAAGCCTACTGAAAAATCATTTAAATAAAAAAAATTCAAAATCATTCAAATTAACCAAATAGTATTATTTTGACTCCAATGGATTAATTGTATCTTAGTTGGGATCAAGTACAGGTACTGTTTTATTATTACAGAGAAAAGGGAATCATTTAACCATTAAATAAACCCAATAGGGCTGTTCTGCCCCCAATAAGGGGTAATTATATCTTAGTTGGGATCAAGTACAGGTACTGTTTTATTATTACAGAGAAAAGGGAATCATTTAACCATTAAATAAACCCAATAGGGCTGTTCTGCCCCCAATAAGGGGTAATTATATCTTAGTTGGGATCAAGTACAGGTACTGTTTTATTATTACAGAGAAAAGGGAATCATTTAACCATTAAATAAACCCAATAGGACTGTTCTGCCCCCCAATAAGGGGTAATTATATCTTAGTTGGAATCAAGTACAGGTACTGTTTTATTATTACAGAGAAAAGGGAATCATTTAACCATTAAATAAACCCAATAGGGCTGTTCTGCCCCAATAAGGGGTAATTATATCTTAGTTGGGATCAAGTACAGGTACTGTTTTATTATTACAGAGAAAAGGGAATCATTTAACCATTAAATAAACCCAATAGGGCTGTTCTGCCCCAATAAGGGGTAATTATATCTTAGTTGGGATCAATTACAGGTACTGTTTTATTATTACAGAGAAAAGGGAATCATTTAACCATGAAATAAACCCAATAGAGCTGTTCTGCCCCCAATAAGGGGTAATTATATCTTAGTTGGGATCAAGTACAGGTACTGTTTTAGTATTACAGAGAAAATGGAAATCCTTTTTTAAAAATAGAATGAATTTCTTATAATGGAGTCTATGGGAGATGACCTTTCTGTAATTTGGGCTAATGGGCTTGTAGATACATATACCTGTAGTTGCACCTAAAAGCTTTTCTTTAAACTGACAGTAATTCCAAGATTCCCTCTTGGGACTGTATCAGTAGGCACAGCAGATTTGGCCAATTCATCAAAAATGAGCAGGCGCTCAAAAATTCAAATGTACCAGGCAAAATAAAGCAAAAAGCATATTTTATGAAGTTTACATGACTTTAAAAGCATTTGCTAATGCTACTGATGCCTTTATTTGGCATAACGTTATGTATGTGCATAAGCTTTGTTATGTTTTATAAAGTTATATGCTGTTGAATGTTGAAGCCTTGGGAAATAGTGGGAGGAGACTAGGAAGCGTTTCTCTGTGTGTAAGAAATAAAGATGGTGAACTGTTAACAACCTGCCTGCATTACTGTCCAACATCACTGATATAACACATAACTAACAGTCTGGGGATTGGCACCCAAACTTAATGTTGCTATTAGTAAGTCTAGCTCAGGCAGGGCACCTATTTAGCTACTTACCGTATATACTCGAGTATAAACCGAAAAATGTGCTGAAAAGTCACCCTCGGCTTATACGGATTATATATATTTGAAGTCTGGCATCTGAAGTCTGGCATCTGGAATAGCAGCGCAGCGAAAAGTTTACATCACTTCCTTTAGCGCCGCTTACTGATCAGCAGTGTCCGTCTTTACTTGCCCTTTAACTTTTCAGCAGTTAATTGCTCTGCAGGCCCCAACGTGGGTTTGCTGCTACTTCCTGCTTTCAATATTCATTCATTTTGATAGTTGACTGTATTTTGTATTTTTGTTTTGTATTTTTTAGTTTGTATTTCAGTGTGTGAAACATATTAATTCTGCACTTCAGTCTGTGTGCAGTTTGTGAGTTCAGCTAACCTAGGACCCTGTGTCATGTGGCATTCAGGGCCACTGGCAGCCACTAAAATCTCACCAATTTGGCACATGATGCAAATGGATAAACTTGCCACAGATCAACTTTCTTATGTAATGTGTCATATACCAATTTTCTAAATTCCTTTGTGAGTTCATTAACTAGGACTTGCCTTATACTTGAGTATATGGATTTAAAGATGTAAGTGTTTGGCATCCGTTGCATGCGCATCCCTAGGCTTATACTCGAGTCAATACGTTTTTCCAGTTTTCTTAGGTAAAATTAGAAACCTCGGCTTATACTCGAGTATATACGGTATGCCTTTCTGAGCAGAATGACCATTGTTTTGTCTATTGACCTATTGATTTACCTGTTATAAAAGGCTGAAATATACCATAACCTGTACATTCCACATACCAGAGCAAAGCAATTGCAGAGGCGCATAGTTAGAGTTCTCCAGTGCATTTCAAGTTCTCCAGTGCTAAAAAATTCGGGAAACTGCTAAAAAATGTGTGCAACTTTTTTTGTTTCGGCAAATTTTTGCAGCAGTTTCATGAAAAAATTGCCATTGCAAAAATGTGTAATTTTGCAGCAAACTCATGTCTGCTGAAAAAATGTGCTCATCCCAAGTTCCAAATACCTTGTGTTCTTTCACAAAGTTAAACGTCCAAAAACATTTTTTAAATAAGACGCTGCGATGCAAAGTATATAATAACTTTTATTGTGTTAAACTCACAAAAAAACCTGACTCTGTATATCACCTAAGGTTATAATCTGGCATTATATAGAAAGCTCCAAAATACCATTTCATGGCCTTTCGCATTCTATTAAAAAAATGTCTGCTGTACTAAAAAAGTCCTAAGAATTGTGAACAACAGACCTGGAAATAAGATAAATTCACCTTAAAGGAGAAGGAAAGCCTAAGTCACTTGGGGGTGCCAAGTGACTTGAATCGCTTACCTTATACCCAGGGCTGGTGCCCCTGTTAGGAAAGAACAGCACCAGCCTGGGGTAACAGCGATCGCTTCCTTCTGCCCTGCGTGCGCAGTAGAGTGAAAAGCCGAACTTTGACAGAGAAGTCGGCTTTTTCACTCTACTGTGCATGACCCTGTGCCCTGTAAGAAAAGTAAGAAATGTGTCCTTTTATCAACAGTGACTGTGTTACTTACCCTATACAAATATCAGGACAAGGAGCTTTTTGGAAATGCTCCAATTCATAACTGCCCTGAAGAAAGATTTGCAGAATGCCTCCTATTATAATGTCTCCATCAACAGCATACACCCTTGATTTAGAACAGTCAAGCCATGCATTTGGTTGGTCAAGTTCTGATGGGTTATATTGTCCTGTGCTACAAGAAAAGAAAAGAAGAACCAGAATAAACATTAGAGCTATGAGTTTCCAACAAGGTTTGGCCAACTTTGGCAAACACAGTTCCTTTCTGCATAGATACAAGTGTCCATGAATGCATATTGAATCATGTAAAGGTAAAGGCCAGGGATTCATAAGAAGAACACAAGCAGATGCTGCCGTGCAATGTTATAGAAAGTGGCTAAAGCATATACTGTACAGGGAGCCTGCTTTTATCCCTTCAGATTCTTCACTATTTTTCTTTTTAATTACACCTTATTTTTTTTTCTATTTGGAAATCAGCACACTGAAGATATGGCTGGTGTCCTGTGAGTATCTATTAAAAAAAACATATTGTCAGTAACCAGCCTATACCAATCCTTAGCAAAAATAGCCAGTCTGTAACTGTTTTTAGAGAGCATTGCATGAAACATTGGAATTAATAAGTTTTGTGCCTTGCACTTGTGTATCACAGCATCACAGAATTCCAACATTATTGCATTCGCAAGAAGACACTGTACCCAACACAATAGCCCGATGTGTGAAAATAAACACAATATGCTGAAAGTTATACAGTTCATGTTATTTCAGTTGTTGAGCACGAGGATGATGCTTGTGCCCAGTTCCTTAGACAAAAGTGAGCTGTGCCTATTGATGTACGGCACTGAGGGAATCCTAAAGCTGCCACCTGGTCCAAAAGTGGCAGTAGCTCCAGGGTTCCCCTTTGCCAGGGATAGGTACAACTGCTCTCCATTCAGAATGGGAGGAAGGAAGGGACGAGCAGCGCAGAGTGCAACTATATGGGAGAGAAAAGGGCTCCCTTTCATACAAGTACCTTTAAAAAAGTGGCTGCGGGAAATTTGTTTGAATGCAACTGCAGTATTGCACATAAATAGATATAACCACATGGTGACTCTACCTAAGCTGATCAGAAAACCCTGCACTACACTGATGAGCCCCCAATAAGGGCGAAACCGGTCTGTAGTTGGGAATCTGATCAGCTATTGTCCTGGCTTCAGCTTCAAACCCAGTGGGTGAGCTGTAGCCTATAGGATAAACCATGCAGTCCATAACTCTGCCCCACCCTACATCTCTGAACTCATCTCTAGGTACCATTCAACCCGCTTCTTACGCTCCTCTACTGACCTGCTCCTCAACCCATCTCTCATTCCCTCCTCACACGCTCGCATTCAAGCCTTTGCAAGGGCTGCCCCCCTTCTCTGGAATTCACTCCCACAAACTGTCAGACTTTCTCCCAATCTCTCTGCCTTCAAGAGATCTCTAAAAACACATTTATTCAGAGAGGCTTACCCTAATCTAGTTTAGCAATACCCTGTGCCACACCTCTCACAACTCTGGTCATGCCCATTCCCACACCTTGTGTCTCAACCCTTTCTCCTTGTAGATTGTAAGCTCTTTTGGGCAGGGCCCTCTTCACCTCTTGCATCGGTTATTGATTGCTTTATATGTTACTCTGTATGTCCAATGTATGTAGCCCACTTATTGTACAGCGCTGCAGAATATGTTGGCGCTTTATAAATAAATGTTAATGTTAATGTTAAAATGGGATTTTTTTTTAAGAGTCTGGAATTCATTCCCAGAATTCCTTTTGTTTTCTTATATAACTGATCATAGGCAGCCAAACTTATTTATTTTTTGAGTATCTCGTTAGACCAGGGACCAAAGAAATACTATATATATATATATATATATATATTTTTTTTTTTTTTTTTGTTTCTTTGTTTTTTAACTCATTGAATAAATTAGTATTTTATAAAGTTTTCTATGGGAATGGACAAAAGGTTAAAAATCCAATTAAACATCTAATTGCCAAAAGTCTTGCTTTCCCCACAAAGCTGCTGTTAGTTTCTGCTTTACTGACAGGGTTCTAGTGTGAAATCTTTATAATGATAGGATAAATACTTACACTACCATCTATCCATATTCATTTTTAAAGGACCAGCAGCATCAAAAAAATGAAATACAGGTATAGGATCCCTTATCCGGAAACCCGTTATCCAGAAAGCTCCGAATTACGGAATGCCCATCTCCCATAGATTCCATTTTAATCAAATCATTCAGAATTTTAAAACGGATTTCCCTTTTCTCTGTAAAAATAAAACAGTACCTGTAATTGATCCCAACTAAGATATAAATCTTCCTTATTGGATGCAAAACAATGCTATTGGGTTTAATTAATGTTTTATTGATTTTTTAGTAGACTTAAGGTATGGAGTTCCAAATTACAGAAAAACCCCTTATCTGGAATATCCTTGGTCCCGAGCATTCTGAATAATGGGTCCTATACCTGTACTTCCTTTTACATAAAGGGCCCTATTTATTATGCTGTGTAAAATGAAATTCACCGAAAAAACGGTGTAAAAAGCTTTGTAAAATAAATGGAGAAGTTTGCCATCTGAACAACATTATTTTACAGAAGTTCTGGTGGAAGAAAGTACGCAGAAAAAAAATTCTCAGATTTTTTTCACATTTTTTTCCTATAGGGGAATTCATTCCTGCCTCCATAATGGCAATCAGAACAGTCTTTGGATTGTTGCCTGCTACTGCTACAAAGCAGCTATACAGGGCCAGAACTAGGGATAAGTAGTTGAGGCACCTTTGTTTGAGGGTGGTGCAAGTCCAGAAAATAAGTATATTGTGGTATGTAGACACTACTTGAGCTAAGCTTCAGACCATATTGTTGTCTCTTATCACCCTCTCTCTGTCACTTGGTCTGTGTCTGTCACTTACTGACAGACAGTGTTAACGGTGTAATTAATCCTTGGAGTTCCCTTGGGTGCCAAAGCTTTTTGACCTGACTTAGTAGACACATGTGAATTACTGTATAAATATAACTTCTAATATCCCTAATATGCCTCAGCCCTTCTACATAATTGTACTTGGTACTAGTGTGTCCACCCCAACTCCAGTTCTTAATTACACACAAGTGTGCCTATTGCACACTCTCGACTCACAGAGTCCCTCTGTCTTAGCAATGTCACTCTTTAGCACAGGACCAGTGCCATCATGACATGGGTATAAATTAGAAAGACCCGGCTGTGTAGCCAGATATTCAGATATATTCTTCTCCAGCATAAACAATCTATACTTGTCCAACATTTGCTCATAACTAAGACCTTCATGCTCTTCATCTGCTTTATAGCTTTAAAGGGCATCCATTCATGTTAGAAAAATTAGGGTACATCTTAGGATGCAGAACAGTTTTTACAGTGAGAGCTGTTACATATATTACATCATTTAGAAGAGGGTTGGATGACTTTCATAAAGTGAGCACATTAAAATTCTGCACTCAACATAAGTTCCCATAGACATAGACGAGAGATGCTTGTCTTTTAAAATGAAATGAAATTATTAATGTTATCAATCTAAGTAAATGCGAGGAAGTTAATAGGAAAGAAGAGGAAATATTTAAAAACTACAAGTCAGAGGGGGTAGAAGCTGAGTTTAATGAATATAAATACTTTATAAGTTTGTAAAATAACCATCAGAGCAGTAATTTTGCTTTACAATGTACTAACCACTCCTCTTACACAATGAATAACATATAGAAATTGTGTCTCATGGACAACCATGTTTTCTTTAGTCTTCCAAAAGGCAAATAGTCATGCCCTGTGCTCTGTAAATGTCAATCTGCCCGTAGCACACCTCCATTACTCACAACACATACTCTTGATTGATTTCTTCTTTCAATAATTATTTATTGTCTGATTTGTAGTGAGTGACTGTATTTTAGCAGTAGGCTTTCCTTTAACATTGAGCTCTGGTTTTAGCAAAATAATGTAGCATTTTGGAGTAAATATACACATTAACAGTCCTGCTGCAGAGGCCTGGATGGCAAATATCTCCACTGCAACCATGTGTTTGCCTTTGGTGCTCAGGTATGTTGGGATGAAGGAGGCCCAGACACTGCAGAACACCAGCATGCTGAAGGTGATGTGCTGCGCCTCATTGAAACGGTCTGGTAACTTGCGAGCAATGAAAGCGACAGCAAAGCTAATAAGGGATAATACACCAATGTATGAAACTGCCAGATAGAAACTTATGATTGAACCTTCATTACATTGTTGAATAATTTTTCCTGGTATTGTTTTATTATCAGACTCTACATGTGGTGGATACAAACTTAGCCAAATTACACATATTACTAATTCCCCAAAGGAGCAAAGAAAGACCACACCTACAGAAATGTTAATTCCTCCCAGTTTCCTAAACATCTTTTCCATTTTTGCAGCTTTAAAAGCAGCTAAAACCATTAAAGTTTTCCCTAAAATTGAAGAAATAGCAATGGATAAAACAAACATAACCGTAGTTTGTCTCACGATGCAGGTAACCCCAGTAGGTTGTCCAATGAACATGAAAGAGCAAAGGAAGGACATCAGAAGAGCCATAAGTAGGATGTAGCTGATGTTCTGATTATTGGCACGAACTATAGGAGTCCTTCTGTGTTTTATAAAGACCAAACACACTGCAGCCGTCAATACAATAAAGACTGAAGCACATCCAGACAGTATATATCCTAAAAGATTTTCATAAGACAGATATTCAATTACTCTTATAATGCACTGATCCCTAGTTGGATTAGGCCATTGGTCTTCAGCACATTTCACACAGGTTTCCACATCTAGAAATTAAAAAAATAAATAACTGAACAGAGTATGAAGGATTAAAAATAAGCACTTTTTCATCTGCAATGGGGTATACTGTTTTATAATGCCTCTATGATCAACATTACACAATTGTGTAGGACACACAATAAAAGACTGATCATCTCAAAGTACAGTATGTTCAAAGTATATTAAGATGCAGATTAATAAGCCATTTTAAAGATGATACTTTAAATAAAATTATTATTCAGTTATTCTTATTTTTGTACCATGCACATTTCAACTTTAATGTTGATTATTTGTGGAATTCACAATACTGCTCTTTACTGCTTCAGATCACTTTTTATTCTAAGGTTGCTTTTCCCTTTGAAAACTAGGTAAGCCACTTGTATTCTAATACCATTTATTAAACAGATGAAACCTACATCGGCCTGGCTACATGTGTATCTGAAGATTTTTTTATTCTCTCTGCCAAGGAACTGCTTCTAAGGCAACAAAACCCTTGACGTGAATTTGGACATTTGGGAGGAATACATTTCATCCAGTGGCATTACTACAATGGGAAAGGTCCCCCACAAAAAAAATCTTCAGAGGGACCCCTCCGGCCCTCCCACTCATTCCACTCATGGTGTTAACAAATACCACTAACCAGAGTGATATTTAATGTTTGGAAATAAGTTACAGAAAATACATACATATTACCAATTATTTAGCCAGTCAAAAACATTATTGACAGCTTACCAATATAATAAAAAGTATATGTATGTATTAATTTAATATATTAAAAGTGTATGCATGTTATTTCCAGTTAAGCTTTGATATAATAATAGTTGGCTTTTCCTCTTTGGCCTCCATTTTGGCCAACAGATCTTTACATTTTTGACAGGTCCTATGTATAGGCAATTGTTTGCACTCTTCCAGGCCATATCTCCAGCATTGAGGTGTGGTTGTTTAAGGGAATTATAAATCATCCATTGTATTTGTAGCGTGAGCAGCAATTGCTTGTAAAAGAAAAAACCTCCCATCCCATCTGACTAATCAATGAGATCATGAGCAATAAAAGAGTGCATCATCTAAGAGTTATAGTTGGATCTGTTGATATGCCAATTCCATAAGGGCATAACAAAGACAGTGTCTAAAATTAAACTAGAAGGTGAAAAAATCCTATTGACAATACATCTGAAGAGTAGGTAGCTATTAGAAGACAATAACCAAATAGATAAATAATGTATTTCCCATAGATCATTCTGTTCTACTCACCTGCAGAATTTGAGATTTCACCTTCAGAACATGAAACACAGTCGAAGCAGCACGGTGGCCTCCCATTCTGATGAGCTTTTCGCTGGCCAGAAGAACACATTTCAGAGCACTGTGATGTCTTAAACATTAAATTAAAAAGGGTTTATTCACTAAAGTGCGATAAAACAAGCGCTGTTTATTTTTATCGCGTGTTAACGCTCGATTCACTAAAAGGATACTTGCGTTAATTTAGACGCGATGCTGTTTGCGTTATTTAAGTCGTGAAGACTATTTTCCGGTGGTATTTGACACAACGTGCGCTAATTAACGTGCGCACACAAATTGTCACCGCTTGTAAAAAAATGCACGCCATATTAGCCATACACGGCATTACGTTCATAAAACTACTTTTCTGAAAATGCCCATTTCCCTGCAAACTGGCGGCTGCATCACTCTAGGGCCAACACAGACTTGAATAAATCCCACTGCAAAGTCCATATTGTGTTGCCAAAAGCTCATGAACTGTACTTTTCTATAATTACCGACTGCCCCAAGTAGGTGTTAATATTCGCACAGACTAATGCGATATTTAGCGCGTTTAACGCTTCATATGTGCTTGTGAATCATGCTTTAGTATTCTTTCCATTCGCTAATTAATGCAATGCATTAGAATTAAGGCATTCGGTTGCGCGCTATTTAACACACACGATATGCAACTTTACGAATGCGATAATACTTTAGCGAATTTCGCATTTTTTCACGTCAATTTTAGCGTAAAAAAGAATGTGATAACGCTTATTGACCTTTAGTGAATTAATCCTAATGTGTTATGGTAATTTTATCTTTAAAAATAGAGATGATCAGAGATGACTGGAGTACATAGAGTTGTTTATAGTAATAAATATATATGTGTTATTAACGATAAGTAAAAAGTTGGCATGGGACTGCTGAAGGTGGAAACAGATAATATCCCCAATGTATAGCCATACCATACATAGGGCCTGATTCACTAAAGTGCGATAAAACGTGCAATATTTATAGCGTGCGGTAAAAATTTTATCACGTCTTAATTTCCGCGACTTTTCGCACGGTTCACTATAAGCACACTTGCGCTATTTTACGCGCGGTATTTCATGCAATATTTTTGTCGCGATAAATAACGTGCGCGCTATTTTTCGCATGCGCTAATTGTCGCAACATTACGTACGGCAGCATAAAACTGGCGACATTTTGCCCTGGGAGAGCACAGAGTGCTAGAGAGGTGCTGTATAAATGTTTATTTGCAAAAAAAACCCCCAAAAACCAATAAAAATATAAGTAAGAAAAAAAGAAGTGCTAGAGTTATCACACTCGGCAGAAAATACGCTACATACTAATTTTGAAAGATCCCCGAAACAGCAAAAATGTTGTGCGGGCAAAAAATTTGTTGCCCGCGACTATTATTTTTTGAAGCCTGTGTCAATTTTTGGACATGCGGGGAATTTTCGCATGGCAAATTTTTTTATGCGTTTTGCCATTGGCGGATTGTTTTGCGAAACGCATGAAAGAATTTGCCGCGGAAGAATTCGCCACACGTTCAAAAATTCACTGCGAATCCATGCCTGGCGAAACATTTCATCACTTGTAGCCGCATATAAATAGTTGCGCAAATGAACGCACGCCATGTTAGCCATACACGCCAATACTTTTGTAAAATTACTGTATTAAAAATGACCATTTCCCTGCAAACTGGCGGCTGTGTCTCTCTAGGGAAAACACATACTTGAATAAATAACACTGTAAGTCCATATTTTATTGCCAAAAACTCATTTACTGTACTTTTCTATAATTATTATACCTAGTAATGTATTTTGTGCGACTAAATATTTACCGCTATTGCACTGTATATTTTGGCGACTAAATATTTACCGATATTGTACTGTATATTTTGGCGACTAAATATTTACCGCTATTGTACTGTATATTTTGGCGACTAAATATTTACCGCTATTGCACTGTATATTTTGGCGACTAAATATTTACCGATATTGTACTGTATATTTTGGCGACTAAATATTTACCGCTATAGTACTGTATATTTTGACGACTAAATATTTACCGCTATTGTACTGTATATTTTGGTGACTAAATATTTACCACTATTGCACTGTATATTTTGGCGACTAAATATTTACCGCTATTGCACTGTATATTTTGGCGACTAAATATTTACCGCTATTGTACTGTATATTTTGGCGACTAAATATTTACCACTATTGCACTGTATATTTTGGCGACTAAATATTTACCACTATTGCACTGTATATTTTGGCGACTAAATATTTACCGCTATTGTACTGTATATTTTGGTGACTAAATATTTACCGCTATAGTACTGTATATTTTGGCGACTAAATATTTACCACTATTGCACTGTATATTTTGGTGACTAAATATTTACCACTATTGCACTGTATATTTTGGCGACTAAATATTTACCGCTATTGTACTGTATATTTTGGCGACTAAATATTTACCACTATTGCACTGTATATTTTGGCGACTAAATATTTACCACTATTGCACTGTATATTTTGGCGACTAAATATTTACCACTATTGCACTGTATATTTTGGCGACTAAATATTTACCGCTATTGTACTGTATATTTTGGCGACTAAATATTTACCGATATTGTACTGTATATTTTGGCGACTAAATATTTACCGCTATTGTACTGTATATTAGTAGCGAAATTCCATACATGCCAAGACTTTAGTGAAATTGAGTAAAAAGACACATACTTGAATAAATAACACTGTAAGTCCATATTTTATTGGCAAAAACTCATTTAGCGATATTTAGCACGCCTAAGTTATAGTGAATCATGCGATCGTATTCTTTTCAGCGCGGAAATTAACGCATGTGTTAAAACTAGCGCGAAAAATACCGCATACGAAAATGGCGACTTAACGCACGCGATAATACTATAGTGAATCGCGCGCTAATTATCGCTTGAATAATGGTAGTATGCAAGCAGAAAAGCAAAAGTAGAATGGATAAGGGGCCACGTTGCATTTAGGAGAAAGTCTTTTCTTTCTTTATTACCCACAGGAAATCTTCCCTCCGCAGGCAATATAATGCTCTATTACCTGCCCCATGCATTTATTTAAATAATCAGGTTAATCATGTTAAACACTTTCTATCTGGCAATCCTGGGTAACTGCATTTTCTGTAAAATTACCAGGGTTCCACATATGCAAAGTCTTTTACATGGGATAATTCAAAATGAATGATTTATTTTGATTTCATAAAAATTCAAGATAAAGTGGGCACCTTAAAAGTACAGAATTATGCTACATGCGTACAGTGCTTGTCAGGGATCTTACAATGTATTTTCCAGAGTTTGATGCAGTGGATGCTTCTGCTGATTTTCTCAAATGTGGTTGGTTAGAAAGTCTATAGTCAGTCATTGTGTAGGATTTATGGGGGTGTGAATAGAATGGATAATCTCACCTAGTGTAGTCAGTACTATGTCCTAAGTTGTTTAGAAAGGTTACAAACCTTTTCCAGTTCAGATAAGTGCTACCTTGCATAAAGGCAAGTCATTCATCAAGGGTATTGTCATATACCTATTAAACTTTACCTCCGCCTGTTATGTTCTCTGGTAGCTACAAATAATATCATAATTACGTTTTTTAAACATATAGGAAAAAAATAACTCAGTATGACTTCATGTTCCAGGACTATTCTGTTCTATGATCAGAGCTGAATTACATTTGTATTTCTACATTGAAGTTCTTACCTGTTCAAAATAAGGGGCCCAGGTAATTGCAGTCTCATTAATGATCAGCCGATCACTATTTGGTAGGAATTTTCCAACATGGATCTTATTAATTGTTCCATTTTCATCAATAATCCAATTCAATAAGTCAAACTTTCCTGGAATATTTCCTTCCTTGGAGAAGAAAAATTCCTCTCCGGATGGCGTTTTCAGGTGAACATTTTTTAGGTAATAGTTTATCTAGCAAATAAAAATCTTAAAATTAAAAATTGATTTCAGTTTAATTTATTGTGTTGGGTTGAAAACCCCAACATATTGTTCTTCAACTTTGGCTTATTCTTCCGCTTCTTATTCTTAGCGCCCCCCATTTTCTAAACGCTACTCCTCCTACAGTTTTAGGGGTACAACACCCAAACTCCCCACACTTCTTTGCCCTATAGCGGAGCAGGTTGCTTGTGCTTTTCTAAGCGATCCGCCCCCCCATCTTTTTGTGGCGCCGCTCCGAACCCCCCAATTTTCCCATTGACTTTGACAGGGAAGATTTTCAAACTGCTGCCAATCTTACAGCTTTGAAGCTACACCCCCAAACTTGAATAACATAATCATGGGGGTCAGTCCAAATGAAACAATGACTTTGCTGGATGACCCCAAAGTGGGAGGGGCCAACAACAGCCAATCAAATTTTATACGTTGACGTTAATGGGGTAATTGAAACTGCTGCCAATCTTACAGCTTTGAGGCTACACTCCCCAAACTTGAATCACATAGTCATGGGTAGGGATGTAGCGAACCTCAAAAAAAATGTTCGCGAACCCGTTCGCGAACTTTCGCCGAAAAGTGCGAACGTTCCCGAACTTTGCGAACCCCATAGACTTCAATGGGAAGGCGAACTTTAAAACCTAGAAAAGCCATTTCTGGCCAGAAAACTGATTTTAAAGTTGTTTAAAGGGTGCCACGACCTGGAAAAGCGTTGTTGACACAGCGTTGCGTTTTGTGCTGTAAAGGGCACAAATCACACTACATTCCTAAACTTGTGTAATAAACTGCTTTAAAACGTCCGGTGTCTACATGCCAATCAAGTCGTGTAAAGGTTACGGCCGGTTCACACGCAAAGACAAAACGCTGCGTTTACTGCAATGAAAAAAAACGCAAAAAGCTTTAATGATACCGTCAAGTGAGCGAATAATAGTTTTTACTAGTTGCTTGTCACCTCCAGGACGTTCGTCCTGTCGGTGGGAATATTTCTGTAGTGGTGTGTTTAGCAGTCACCGTGCTTGTGCGCACGTGCACGGTCAGGCAGAGGTAATTCAATGTACAGTGACGTGAACCAAAAAACACTGATTCTGCAGTGTGGGCCCAGTTTTGTCCTACTTTATTGATCACCTGTGGTGACCATAAAAGATAAGATTTTGCCGCTGTTGCAGAACCCTTAAAAATCAGGAATGTGTACATTCCTGAAAAATTATGTTTTTTTTTGTCGCAGCCACTGAAGCACAGAGGAGAGGACAGAAAAAATATGTTAGATAAATGTTGAAAAAAGTTTGTATTTTTGTTGTCGCAGCCACTGAAGCCCAGAGGACAGAAAAAATATGTTAGATAACTGGTATTACAACAATTCCCATGGCAGAACCTTTAAAAAAATGAAGATAGCGTGCCAAGCACAGAAGACAGAAAAAATATGTTAGATAAATGGTATCACAACCATGCCCCAGGCAGAACCTTTCAAAAAATGAAGATAGCATACCAAGCACAGAAGACAGAAAAAATATGTTAGATAAATGGTATCACAACCATGCCCCAGACAGAACCTTTAAAAAAACTAAGATTGCGTACCAAGCACAGAAGACAGAAAAAATATGTTAGATAAATGGTATCATAACCATGCCCCAGACAAAACCTTTCAAAAAACTAAGATAGCGTAACAAGCACAGAAGACAGAAAAATTCATGATTTACCTGTCCAAAAAGTTTGGCTTAAAATGAAACCAGTAGGATTTGCACCCTAGTTTGTACGGTGGTGGAGGAGGACGCTAAAGGACAGCTGTGTGTGGTGTCAAGCGGCATGCAGAGAAGGACAGCTGCATGGGCAGTCAGAACAAGTCTTCCGGCGTGCAGTAACCCTCCGAGATCCATGCCTCATTCATTTTAATAAAGGTCAGGTAATCAACACTTTTGTGACCTAGGCGAGTTCTCTTCTCAGTTACAATCCCTCCTGCTGCACTGAAGGTCCTTTCTGAGAGGACACTTGAGGCGGGGCAAGACAACAGGTTTATGGCAAATTGTGACAGCTCTGGCCACAGATCAAGCCTGCGCACCCAGTAGTCCAGGGGTTCATCACTCCTCAGAGTGTCAATATCTGCAGTTAATGCCAGGTAGTCCGCTACCTGCCGGTCGAGGCGTTCTCTGAGGGTGGATCCAGAAGGGTCCTGGCGCTGCCTTGGACTGAAAAAACTTTGCATGTCTGACGTTACAGAGTGGCCAAAGTGCATTGTCCTTGCAGGTGTGCTTGTGGGAGGATTACCGGCACCTCTGCCCCTGGAATGTGGAGTGACATCACCCTTAAAAGCATTGTACAACATGTTTTGCAGGCTGGTTTGGAAATGCAGCATCCTTTCGGACTTGTGGTACGTTTGTAACATTTCTGCCACTTTATGCTTGTAACGAGGGTCTAGTAGCGTTGCCACCCAGTACAGGTCCTTCTCCTTAAGCCTCTTGATACGGGGAGGCCTTCAACAGGCATGACAGCATGAAAGACCCCATTCTCACAAGGTTGGATGCAGAGGTATCCATCTCCCCTTCCTCGTTATCAAGGACTACGTCCTCATCCACCACCGTCTCCTCCCCCCAGCCACGTACAAGACCAGGGCTCCCCAAAAGGTGACCACAAGCCCCCCGGGAAGCCTGCTCCTGTTGGTCTTCCACCTCCACAAAGTCACCTTCCTCCTCTGACTCCACTTCTGACACCTCTCCCTGCGTTGCAGCAGGTGCCTGGGAACGTTCTGGTGATTCCGCCCAGAAATCATGCTCTTGGTCACGCTGGTCTACAGCGTCATCTGTCACTCGTCGCACGGCACGCTCCAGAAAAAAAGCAAAGGGTATTAGGTCGCTGATGGTGCCTTCGGTGCGACTAACCATATTTGTGACCTCGTCAAAAGGGCGCATCAGCCTGCAGGCGTCGCGCATAAGCACCCAGTAACGGGGGAAAAAATCCCCAGCTCTGCAGATCCAGTCCTACCACCCAGTTCAAATAGGTATTCATTGACGGCTCTTTGTTGTTGCAGCAGACGTTCAAACATCGTTAGCGTGGAATTCCAGCGAGTCTGGCTGTCGCAAATTAAACACCTGACTGGCAACTTGTGCCACCGCTGAATGTCAGCAAGGCGTGCCATGGCTGTGTAGGAACGTCTGAAATGGCCAGACACCTTCCTGGACTGTCTGAGAATGTCCTGCAATCCTGGGTACTTCGAGACAAATCGTTGGACTATCAAATTTAAAACATGTGCCATGCAGGGCACATGTGTTAAATTGCCCAGTCTTAGTGCTGCCAACAGATTGCTTCCGTTGTCACACACCACTTTTCCGATTTTCAGTTGGTGTGGGGTCAGCCACCGATCTGCCTGTGAGTGCAGAGATGACAGGAGTGCAGATCCGGTATGGTTTCTGCTTTCCAGGCACGTCATGCCCAAGACAGCATGACAACGGCGTACCTGGCACGTCGAAAAGCCTATGTGGAGCTGGGGGTGCACAGGTGTGGAGGAGGACACAGCAGCAGAGGAGGAAGAAGCCGAGGAAGAAGCCAAGTTAGAAGACGAGTTAGAAGATGACTTAGAAGACGAGTTAGAGAGCAAAGGAGGAGTAGAGGTGGTGGCAGACCCGCATGCAACCCGTGGCGGTGACACCAACTCCACTGTTGTTGAACCACGCATTCCCTGCTTCCCAGCCATCACCAGGTTCACCCAGTGGGCAGTGTAGATGACATACCTGCCCTGACCATGCTTGGAGGACCATGTGTCAGTAGTCATATGGACCTTTGCCCCAACACTAAATGACAGAGATGCGGTGACTTGGCTCTGCACATGCTGGTACAGGTGTGGTATTCCCTTCTGTGAAAAAAAATTGTGGCTGGGTACCTTCCACTGCAGTGTCCCAATTGCTACAAATTGGTGGAAAGCCTCAGAGTCCACCAGCTGGTATGGTAAAAGCTGGCGGGCTAAGAGTGCAGACAATCCAGCTGTCAGACGCCGGGCAAGGGGATGACTCGGAGGCATTGGTTTCTTACGCTCAAACATGGCCCTCACAGAAACTTGGCTGGGGGCAGATGAGCAGGAACTGGTGGTCAAGGTGGAAGGCGGAGTGGAGGGTGGTTGAGACGGGTCAAGGACAGCAGAGGTAGAGCAGTAAGATGCTGGAGCAGAAGGAGGGTGGCTTAGAGTTTGGCTGCTGCCTTTGAGGTGTTGCTCCCATAGTGCTTTGTGTTTGGCGTTCATGTGCCTTCGCATAGCAGTTGTACCTAAGTGGGTGTTGGGCTTCCCAAGACTCAGTTTCTGACTGCACTCATTGCAAATTACAGCGCTTTTGTCAGAGGCACACACATTAAAAAAATGCCACACTGCTGAGCCTTTTGATGTGGGCTTTCTAGCAGTAACAGTAGAAGTTGGCGGGTGCGTTGGCTGGCTGACCACAGGTGCCAATTCATGTTGTTGCCCTACTGTTCCCTGGGAGCTGTCCCTGCTTCTTCTAAGTCTTATTCTCCTCCTGCCTCTCTGACTCTCCGTCTCTCCATCTGAACTATCCTCCTCTTGCTCTCTTCTTGTGGGCACCCACAAAATATCAATCTCCTCATCATCATTCTCCTCAGATGCATCAATTTCTTCTGACAGCTCACAGAAGACAGCAGCAGCGGGGACCTCATCACACCTTATGTCCATCTCTGTTGTGTTGCCTGCCTGAGTTATATCTGGTGTAACGTCCTCATCTCCTTCATCTTCTTCTGGCAATAATGGTTGCGCATCACTCGGTTCAACAAACTCATGAGTAAATAACTCCTCTGACTCCAGTGAAGAAGGGGCGGCGGTGGTGGAGGAAGTGGTACGTGGGGTGCCCATAGCAGAGGAGGATGAGGATGTTGTGGCAAAGTTAGAAACGGTAGAGGATGGGGTGTGCTGTGTAAGCCAGTCAACTACCTCTTCAGCATTTTGGGAGTTCAGGGTAAGTGCCTTCGGAAAACTGGGCAATTTCCTAGGGCCACAGGATATCATAGCAGCACGGCCCCTAGTGCCTCTGCGTGGCGGCCTGCCTTTGCCTGGCATTATTTTTATTTTTACAAAACAACAACAACTTGGGTGATGTTTCTGGACACGGAACTATTATTGTTATTTTTAGACAGAATGTGCAAAAGCTCACACAGCTAGGTGGCACTTGGTTGAAAAAGACAGTGGCAACAACAAGGCCTGCAATGGCAAAGTATACAGTAGTGGATGTAGTATTGCCGGTGGAAAAATGTCACTCGCGTGATGTTTCTGGACACGGAATTACTATTGTTATTTTTAGACAGAATGTGCAAAAGCTCACACAGCTAGGTGGCACTTGGTTGAAAAAGACAGTGGCAACAACAAGGCCTGCAATGGCAAAGTATACAGTAGTGGATATAGTATTGCCGGTGGAAAAACGTCACTCAGGTGATGTTTCTGGACACGGAATTATTATTGTTATTTTTAGACAGAATGTGCAAAAGCTCACACAGCTAGGTGGCACTTGGTTGAAAAAGACAGTGGCAACAACAAGGCCTGCAATGGCAAAGTATACAGTAGTGGATACGGAATATATTATTGCTGGTGGAAAAACATCACTCAGGTGATGTTTCTGGACATGGAATTACTATTGTTATTTTTAGACAGAATGTCTAAATAAATATCTAAATATCTATATCTAATATATATATATATCGAATATATATATCTAATATCTAATAAGATAAATGAAAAAAAAAATAATAATAAAAAAAAAGTGATCTCTGGTTGGTGCTGGTGGTGAACTACTAGGAGCAGCACACCAGTCCCCCACAGCTAGACTAATAGCTACCTAAACTCTCCCTCAAATCCCTGCACACTTGGACACAGCTCTCTCCCTATGTGCTGCTAATACAGAGCAGTAGAAAGCAGATCACATTCACTAGTCAGACCCAGCAAAGCTACCTAAACTCTCCCTCAAATCCCTGCACAGCTTCTCTCCCTACACTATCTCTTCAAACACACACAGGCAGAATGTAAAATGGCTGCTGGGCTTCGGTTTATATATGAAAGGGAGTGGTCCAGGGTTGGGGGGGTGGTCCAGGAGGGAGAGCTGCCTGATTGGCTGCCATGTATCTGCTGACTCTGGGGTGAGAGGTCAAAATTTGGCGCCAGCTAAGGCGAACCCAAATTGAGAACATACGCCGAAAGTTCGCGAACTTCCGCGTTCGCGAACACCCGATGTTCGCGCGAATTAGTTCGCCGGCGAACACTTCGCTACATCTCTAGTCATGGGGTCAGCCTGAATGAAAATATGATGATTGTTGGATGCCCAAAAGTGGGTGGAGCTGTAAACAGCCAATCATATTTTACCTATTGACTTGGTGAAAATCCAACCTGCTGCTATTCTCACAGTGGTCCCCAAACTTTGCAGAGTTAGGCACCAGGTAACTGTGGTTCAAGGTTAGAAAAAGTAGGCGGAGCTACCAACAGCCAATCAAATTTTACCTATTGACTTTCAATGGGGAAATTCAACATGCTGCCATTCTCACAGTATTAACCCCAGGGTCCCCAAACTTTTCACAGTTGGTCACTGGGTGACTACACATTCAAGTTTCTTTTAAAAGGACAAACAACAGCCAATCAAATTTCACCCATTGACTTCAGTGGGGAAATTGAAACTGCTGCCAATCTTACAGCTTTGAGGCTACACCCCCCAAACTTGAATCACATAGTCATGGGGTCAGCATGAATAATGATATGATGATTGTTGGATGCCCAAAAGTGGGCGGAGCTGTGAACAGCCAATCAGATTTTACCTATTGACTTGGGGAAAATCCAACCTGCTGCCATTCTTACAGTATTAACACCAGGGTCCTAGGGGACTGCATTTTTAGGTTTTAAAAAGTGGGTGGAGCCACCAACAGCCAATCAGACTTGACCTATTGATTTATTTTTGGTTTAAATTTAAAATTCTGCCTTTCTCACACTATTTATGTCAGGGTTTGCAAATGTTACACAATCAGTCACTGGCTGAATACATATTCAGGGTTAGAACAACTGGGCGGAGCCAATCCATTTCCACCCATTAAATTTCATTGGTTTATATTTAGGGTTGTTAAACTTTCCAGAGTTAGTCACTATTGACTTTTATTGGTTTAAATTTAAACTGCTGCCATTCTTTAGCTATTAATCCCAGGGTCCCTAAATGTTGCAGCCACCAACTGCCAATCAGATGTCACTCTTTGACTTTCAGTGGGGAAATTTAAATTGCTGCCATTCAGACACTATTAAAACCAGGGTCCCCAAACTTTGCACAGTGGTTTTTACTATATAACTGAGGTCCAAGGTTAGATAAAAGTGGGTGGAGTCAACAAAAGAGATCAGATTTCAACCCAACATGAAGTTTGTTCTCAAACTTCCCTTTCTAGTTTGTTTTACCATTTCTTTTGACATGTTTGTCTCTATAGTCACAACATGGCTGGTTTATAGCCAGTGGTAACAATAACTACTTCTTTAACCAACTCAATAACTAAAATTGAAATGCAAATGTTATTGACTTTACAATATTAGATGGTGTCCTCATCTTTACTTGCATCAAATAAAGACTAGAAGTCTGGAAGTAGATATAATTTATAGCTTATACAGCTATGTAAGATGCAATGTGAAAACATTCATACAAACCTTAAATCTTATTTTGCTCATCTCTTTAGAGGACCATAATTCTCCAGGTAACTGCATATTATCTAAGGCATGGGCTAGAGCATACACTGCCATGTATATTGTGTGTTTAATACGGTGGGTAATGGTCTCTTCTTGCAATAAATGTTCTTTTATTCTGTGTTTCTTCAAACATGTAACATTTTTAACACCATCAAGAACAACTTCTGAACATTCTGCAATTAAGTCGAAGGCCGTTTGTAGAAATATATTTTCCGACAAATCTGTCCAAAGTTTGAACGAAAGAAAGTCATTCAGTCCAGGAATGTCTCCTCTTGGAAGTGCAATTAATAATGATCCGTTCATTAAATAATATAATTCTGTGAAGTCATTTTCTATAACAATATCCAGGGCTACTGAGCATATAAAAACCCTTTCTGATATCAGCTCGGAAGTCCCATATGATAGCAAGTTTGTCAAAGAGCTTATTCTAAAGTATAAAATAATGACTCTGACAGAGGAATGTTTAATGACCTCAAAAGCTTCAAATGCACTTATATGTGAAAAAGGAGGTGAATTTGCTATGCTTTTTAAAAAATCCACACAGATTCCATTTTCCCCCATTTCCTTTCTTAGCTCCTGACTGGATTGGTAGTTGCTCTTATCATCTGATGCAATAATTCCCACCCAAGTCCAGCCAAAGTGTTTGAGTAATTTGATGATAACTCTAAACTGGGAATACTCATTGGGAACTGTACGATAAAGAGATGGAAAATTAATACGATCATTAAACACAGGATCCAGAGCTCCGTAACTTATCTGAAAGAAATAGGTTTTGCTTAGGCTATATCTTAATATTACAGTAAATCTGCTAGTTTTAAAGTCTATATTGATAGCTACGAAAATGTATTATAAGATGGCACATTATTAATTGAGATAAACAACATTTAATTGAAGCAAAATGACTATATGATATTAACCTACTGCCAAACCCATTTGAATTAATGAGGTACCGATTTACATATGTAATCATATAATGTGCTCCAACCTGGTTGTGAATGCCAAATGACTGACATAAAATGTAAAGAAATTTGTGGGGTATGTATTTTACATGAGAGCACACAGTCTTTTTTTTTTTAACACAAACCATAGCCCTTCATTAATTTTATGATTCCCCTATAATAATCTGAAGGAGGGATGTGCTATAGGGGATTTGTTTCTACAATAATTAGTCATATAACCAGCTAAAAGTTATAGCAATCTAAAATGTTTTTATTGCTAATAGACTGTGCAGTGAGATGACATATAACCATGCCAGCAAAAGTACTTTTCTGCGCTATAGTTTGAAAAGGTCATAGCAATTGTCTGTACCTGAGGGTATCCATACAGCTGAGTGATTTCTGCAATGGTGTAAGTTATAGACGATAACAAGTGGCCAACAAATGCCATCAACTTCTGATCTTGTTGACAATTATAGTTGAGAGTTGGATTCTCATCCTCAGATAATAAGCTGAAAGTGCTCATTAATGCAATTTTTTCACTGGTACATGCATCATAGATACAGTATCCTAGAGTAATGTTGGGTAAAAGCTCTGTGCTGTTGTTGATCTCCTCTATAGCATACATAAAGGCCAGGAGGTGGGTCAGATGCTGAAATGATTGTCTGTTGGATGAATTTAGTAATTAAAAATTACATTATTAATGTGAACAGGCTGGTTCCACTTTAATGTTAATGTTATATTTATGGAAGTGACAGTTGGTAATAAAAGTAGTAAGAAACAGGCCAGACAAAACAGTAGAATGGAACTACAATATGCAAAAATAAAAAATCGGTTGTGCTACTTTTTTACTTTTTGATATGTTGGCAAAACTATCCAATCTGTAAAAGATGGAATTGGGCAGCATAAATCAGACATTGCCAGTAAACATAACACTCCTGTAGCTAAGCAATATGTGGAGATGGGACACAGTGCTGCACAACTAAGATTTCAAGTGTTAGAACAGGTCAATAGACCTAAAAGAGGGGGTGATCGAGACCTTATTTTGTTGCAATATGAGGCACGTTGGACTTACCTGTTAGACACAGTCTCCCCTGCAAGTTTAAATGAGAGAATAGAACTTCATTGGTTTCTATAGGTTTTATTGTGGGTCCTGCAGGCTGGTGAGTTTCCATTTGATTTTCATGTGTATTCTCAGCATATGTTAGGCGCTATGTGGATGCAGTAACAATTGTATATGATGTATATATTGTTTGGTTTATCTTAATTTGTTTTTTCACCTTATAAATCTGCCTTGTGTATAACATTGTAATAATTGTGCACTATATAGCACTTAGATATTCCCTTGGTAACCAGGTTGTGGCTCTGTTTGCGATCCTTATCACATGACCTATGACTGATATCACCAACAGCCTGAGATCTCGCAAGATTTCATATGTTCGTGGACATGCACCTTGCAGTTTAAATTCTGTTCACCTGGGGTGGGTGTTAGGGAATGCTACATTGAAAAAGGGAACAAGAGGTTCCCGAAACGTCTGTATCCTTCTCACTGATTGCTCCAATAAACCTGCATGGAGGCAGCTTTTTGCACCTACTGAATCGTGAGTGACTTCCTTTTTTGTATTTTGCACTTAATAAAACTACACTATGCTTTTAAGAAGTGATGTGTGAAATTTCACCAAAATGTACTGGATGCAACGGGAAGACGAAATTACACTGGAAGATCTGTGATGTTGCTGTCATATGATCACCCATGTGATTGCCTGGACTGTAGGCTCCTCAGAAGGGGGCTGGGACAGTTATCATAGCATATGATGGCATATGGGCTGGACCTTAACTTAATTTCCCAAATTAACCTAATGTCCCAAATCAAAATGATCTAGACCTAATCTAATGTCCCAAAATAAAGGACATAAAACTTAAATGGTTTTGATTAACAAACTTGACCAATCACAACAGAAACAGTCTGTATCAAACCCTAGACCTTAGCATTAAATATTGCAAACCATGCCCAGGCTCCTCAGAAAGGGGCTGGGACAGTTATCATAGCATATGATGGCATATGGGCTGGACCATAACTTAATTTCCCAAATTAACCTAATGTCCCAAATCAAAATGATCTAGACCTAATCTAATGTTCCAAAATAAACTAGATTAACAAACCTGACCAATCAAAACAGCCACATTCTGTATCAAACACTAGTCCTTAGCATTAAATATTGCAAACCAGAAGCTTTAATCTTCTATTCTATGTTTTTTTCTGATGTTGAAAAAAAAAACAAAAAAACTAAAATGTGGTATACATTTACAAAAAAATTTACCACTGCGAATCAATAACAGGCCAAAAAAAATGTACTTGCTTGTACAAGTATAGGGTCCCTTATCCAGAAACCCATTATCCAAAGACTTCAAATTATGAGAAGGTCATATCCCATAGAGTTCATTGTAAGACATTTTTTTTAATAAAGATTTCCTTTTTCTCTGTACTAATATAACAGTACCTTGTACGTAAAGGTAACAACTATGCAAATACTATGCATGTGTAACATCATTAACTGGATGGAATTGTCTGAAGTATCTGTGAAATGAACTAGTATTGTAGCATCTAAGTAGTACCACCAAAGAGATTATGTAAATTCTAGGATATACATTTGTTTTAAGAACTACTGGATATATGAGAGCTTAGTTTTGTCTGTGTAAAGCAGTGTGGTTAACCCTTTCTCCATCAATATGGCAAGAGCCCACCTGAGAGAGAAAGAGTCCTGTGTAATGAGTGCTCTATCAGGAGAAGCAGGGAGTTGCAATCAATCTAGAGATAATACAGAGATGTAGTAAGCCTACCTTCTAAACAGTGTTACATGCATATTACAATTAATTAAATAAGTAATAGTTTATCACCATAGAGTCTTATAAAATGCATGACATTTAATTTAATATGTATAAAGCTATAGACGCTCTCTTCCTACCTTTCTAACTGATCTTTTATACTAACAGAGGCTCTTCACTATTTCCACAAAGTCCTGTTCTTGGTTTGTTGTTATTCTGTTATATTCTGGACTCAGTATTATTAAAGAGGTTCACAGAAGCTGGTAGTGGAACAATCTTTACTTAGAACAAAACATGACTGAACTGCCAACAAGTTGGGAGGAAGGAAAGGATAGACAGGCAATACTAGGGGAATTACCAGCAGAACCAATGACACATATCAGTTTTTACACGTAACAGCACCATCTAGTGATCATACATTAACAGTTAATACACTACAATTTTCCCTATACACTATGGTTTTTTTAGCAATGCTTGAAATTTAATTACTTTAACCATTTTAATCTTCTTTTTGTGCTGAATGCACAAAGCTAGTAAAAAGTACACTCACCCCAGAAATTCATATATTTTTGGAAAGTACACATTTGCCCAAATCTAAAATGGGTACCCATGTCTTTCTACTGCAAAGTACCAAGCTGCAAAGCTTTCCTAAATTTGGCAATTTTGATAACATTTCCAGAAATCCTCTCAAAGCTTCCAGTTTGCAGCATCTTATCTCCCATGTATCATTAGGTACCAAGATAAAACACCCTGAATTTGAACGCCAGGGGTCCACTGAACAGTTTGATGCCCAATATGTATAGGTTTACCTAAGTATGTGGCATGTAGGGGCCCCAATGTGAACATACACCCATATGATCTGACATTTCTGCTTCTGCAAAATCAACACATTTACATAATTTTGTGTGGGATAAAGCTAGTAAAAAGTACACTCACCCCAGAAATTCATATATTATTGGAAAGTACACATTTCCCTAAATCTAAAATGGGTACCCATGTTTTTCTACTCCAAAGTACCAAGCCGCAAAGGTTTCCTAAGTTTGCCGATGTTTATGACATTTCCAAAAATCACCTCAAAACTTCCAATATGCAGCATCTTATTTTCTATAGGTCATTAGGTAGCTATATAAAACTCCCTAAATATGAACCCCAGAGGTCTACTGAACAGTTTGATGCCCACTGTACATAGGTTTATCAAAGCACATGGCACTTAGAGACCCCCCAAATATACCTTGTGGACACTAATTTCATGGTTTACCTTTACCTAATTCATGGCAGATTTATGTGCCATAGAAGCTGCAGAAATGTAGGGTGACCCCTGAAAACCATATATTTTTGGAAAGAACACATTATAACAAATCCAACATGGGTAAAGAGTCCTTTCTACACCAAAGTAGCAATCTGCAAAGCTTTCCTAAAGTTAGTGCTTTCTATGACATTTCAGAAAATTGCCTAAACAATTTTGCAATTTGCCGCATTTTTCTCACACAATTTCTTGCATACAAAGGCAAATCACCCCAAATAGGAACACCAGAGGTCTACTGAACAGTTTGATACCCTATATGCATAGATTTACCAAACTATGTGGCATGCAGGGGCACCCAAATAAAAATAGTGCATATGAATTTTCACATATGACGCTCCAGCTCATGCAATTATTGCACCCGGTATGTGTATTATGTGCCATAAGACCCCTTAACAGTATGGAGACCCTAGAAAACCATATATTTTCTGAAAATACAAATTCTGACAAAACTAAAATGGGTAAATACATCTTTCTACTGCAAACTACCAAACTACAAAGCTATGTTAAACAGAACGGTTTTTATGACATTTCTGAAAATCGTCACAAAGCTTGCATTTTACCTCATTATGTACCCCCACAATTTGTAACATATCAACATAAAACACTCTAAATATGAACGCCAGAGTTCTACTGAACAGTTTGATGCCCTATATGCATTGATTTACCAAACTATGTGGCGTACAGGGGCACCCAAATAAAAATAGGGCATATGGATTTTCACAAATAAAGTTCTGGCTCGTGCAGTTTTTGCACCTGGTATGTGTATTATGTGCCATAAGACCCCCTAACAGTATGGAGACCCTTATATTTTCCAAAAATACACATTCAGCCAAAACTAAAATGGGTAAATACATCTTTCTACTGCAAACTACCAAACTACAAAGCTATGCTAAACAGAACGGTTTTTCTAAAAAATTTGTCATAAAGCTTGCATTTTGCCCCATTACGTACCCCACATTTTGTAATGTACCAACATAAAACACTCTAAATATGAATGCCAGGGTTCTACTGAATAGTTTGATGCCCAATATGCATAGATTTACCAAACTATGTGGTGTACAGAGGAAGCCAAACTGAAATACAGCAGACAAAATGTCCATGTGCAAAGACAAGTAACAAAGAATAATGTGAAATGCAATAAAATATCTATAATCCTAGTGATATCTGCAGTCAGAATCACAGTTTGGGTGGGTATTTTGGCTTGGGTAAATTAGTTTTATAGTAAAGCAAACAACAACTATGCATAACTGAAAATGAAATAAAATGGCTAAAAATGCACCAAAATCACAGAAAATGCAATAAAAACACCAAAATAATACACAAAAGGTATTGTGCAGTGCAGTTAGTGAATACGCTATCCGCAATGGCAATAAAACATTGTTTTCAGGCAAAAAATGCGATAAAAAAAATTCACAAAATTGCATTAGTGTGTAAGTGTGTGTACACTAAGCAAAATGTGTTTTGTGTGCATGTATGTGTGTGTGCAAGTAAGTGTGAGTGCTGTAAGGGCTATGAATGTGTGAAATCCCCCCAACCCCCCCAAAATGTATGTGTGTGTGTAAGTGTAAGTATAAGTGTGTACTAGTATAATAAGTGTGTCATTGTGTGTTTGTGTGTGTATGTGGCACTAACCTGGGGTCAAGAAGCTGGTGATCGCAGGAGGGACACAGGAGATTGCAGGGACAGCAGCTGAAGTGAAAGATCCGGTGAGTGAGCGGTTCAGGAAGGGAGGGGGAGCAGAGGAAGGGAGGAGGAGAGCAGGAAAAGCCAGACACGTAAAATCTACATGTCTGGCTTTTCCCATGGGGCCCCTGGGTGATCTCACCTCAGGGGCCACTAATTCCTCACCTCTGCTCATTCTCTAGTGGGTTCTTTACCTTGCGTTCCTTCTCTGCACTCAAATTAAGTGGCGAGCACAGAAAATGAGCACAAGATAAAGAAAACTTAGCTCCTACGTGCTTGGCGCCTAACGTCTTTTTATGCCAGCACGTAGAAGTTACGTCGTTGGCAGGGGAAGGGTTAAAGGAACCCATACCCTGCCAGGTTACCCAGAATGTAACAGATAATTTGGTATAATATTAATTAATAAGCAAGCAATCAATTTTGTTTTCAATGCAAGTTTATTCTAATTAGAACTCTGGAATTCACAAACTCGAAAATTTGTCAATAAGCCCATATGTCTTTGAGAGATCGTATTCACTCATTTGGCTTTAAAATCATCTGCATGGTGATACTATTAAAATATATTTTTCAACCCCTTATTAACAACTGACAGTGACACTCAAAGCTCTAACTGCCTTCTAGCGCTCTCCAACTGAATGAATCAATGCCACCAAAAACTGAACCTAACAAATAACTGAACTAATTATCTTTCCACCCTTTTATTATCTCTTATTAACTCCTACTCCCCTTTTATTATCTCTAGTGATGTCATGCACATTAACCCTGTCAACTTACAACTTTGTCTGGGGAAGAGTTTGACTCCTCTGACCATATTAACATATTTTTTATACAATTTTGCCAAAATCTATAGCTAAGCAGCAGCTAAGATACTCATGTGTGCTCTCATCCTATCCCATCTAGATGACTAACTGGCCTTCCTAACTGCCATCTCTCCCTACTGCAGCCTCTATTAAATTGGGCTGATTCTGAATTCTCCTCCTGTCGTCCAAGAGAAAACAGACCCCTTCCCTGCTGAGGTCCTTATCATGGCTTTCCATAAAACAAATAATAACTTATAAATGTCTTCTAATAACATTCAAAGTTGTTCATTCTTCTGCACCTCACTACATCTCTTCTCTTGTGTCTCTGTACATTCCTGGCCGACTCCTCGCTCCTCTCAAAGCAACTGCTTGGTTGCCCTTCCACTCTACTGCTGTTTCCCACATTAAACCTTTCTGCCATGCTGTTGCTTACATTTGGAATGTCATCCCAGAATTCCTCTGGACAGAATCCTCCCTTAATCTCTTCACAAATAAACTCAAAGACTAGAGCACTCGCATAACATCTGATTGAGTTCTGGCTAGTGATGAAAAAAAAATGATTGAGATGAAAAAATTTGCAAAACAACAGGTAAATTAACGAAATGGCGAAACACCTTTGTCATGTGACTTCTTTGTCGCCTGCGCCTTTTTTGACCCAACCGTACATATTTTGCACTGCAGTCTGTCTACATCCATTGTATTGCTCTGTGCTGTTACACAGCTTGTACAAGCAATAATACAACAAATAAACAAGCAGAGTACAGTTGCCCACAGAATCAGTCCTGAATGTGTCATTTTGGAGGCAGCCATTCTTGTAGCTGTGATATCTCAATGTATACAATTTTTCCCATAGATTTCAGTGAACTAGCATCTAGTGGGCAAAAGACAATGCCTTCAGGCTATATTAATCACTTACATTTGAACAATGAAACTCTCAAACTTTACAATAACATGGTTTTTCACAATAAGAAGAAAAGGTTTAAGGGGCCTTGATATCAGGTTCCCTGCAGGACCATTGGTGTCCAACACTGTGTTCTATTCAAAAACTAAGAGGATGTCACAATTACTTAAAGAAGTTTGTGCATAGAAAACCCATAGTGGTTACGATATAAAAATTCAGAAAATTTTGTAACTTTCGGATCGCAAAAACCATATTTTCATTCGACCTTGACAGAAATTTTCGAGCAATTTACGCACATCAGAAATTATTGTGGTTAATATGACATTTTTCCAATCATAACAATCATAACAATGCGAAATTGTGCTTTAATGAATGTGCCCCTTAATCATAGGATCCAAAGGGAACATACAAATGTACATACAACATACAAACACAGACCCCACTGTTAAAACCTATCAGTTTAAAATCCATTTAATCTCATGTTACCAACCCAGCGATATAATCAATGCAAATTCCACCATTATAATATAATCAATACATATCAAATACAATCTGCTTAGAGCTGAACAAAACACACACGTACTGCACATCCCCTTATACCATGTAGAAATGTTGATTTATCAGCACCTTAAAGAAAATTGTTTAAGCAATTCTTTCTAAAACAGAATCCAATTCAACCAACATTCAGCCAAAGAGGATAGATAATTCATTTAGGGGCACATTTACTAATCCACGAACGTCCGAAAAGCGTCCGAATGCGTTTTTTTCGTAATGATCAGTATTTTGCGACTTTTTCGAGCGCTCAATACGAAAAAGTCGTAATGGCTAAGAAAAAGTTGCGACAAATAACAAAAGTCATAATGGCTATGAAAAAGTTGCGACAATTCACGAAATTTGTAATGGCTATGAAAAAGTCGCGACAGTTCGCGCAAGTCGTAACGGCTACGAATAAAGTCGAAAAAAATACGAAAAAGTCGCAAAATTTTCGTTTTCCAATCTGAATTTTTCCCATTCAGATTCGTGGATTAGTAAATCAGCCCCTTAGAGTTGCAGTTGCGGTAGCACAAAAATGGGCATAGTTGTTGAGCACATTGATGCCATGTATCAAAGGTACAGGTATGGGACCTGATATTCAGAATGCTTGGGACATGGGGTTTTCCGGATAAGGGGTCTTTCTATAATTTGGATCTCTGTACCTTAAGCCTACTGAAAAATCATTTAAATTAAAAAAATTAAAAATCATTTAAATTAACCCAATAGTATTATTTTGACTCCAATGGATTAATTATATCTTAGTTGGGATCAAGTACAGGTACTGTTTTATTATTACAGAGAAAAGGGAATCATTTAACCATTAAATAAACCCAATAGGGCTGTTCTGCCCCAATAAGGGGTAATTATATCTTAGTTGGGATCAAGTACAGGTACTGTTTTATTATTACAGAGAAAAGGGAATCATTTAACCATGAAATAAACCCAATAGGGCTGTTCTGCCCCAATAAGGGGTAATTATATCTTAGTTGGGATCAATACAGGTACTGTTTTATTATTACAGAGAAAAGGGAATCATTTAACCATTAAATAAACCCAATAGGGCTGTTCTGCCCCCAATAAGGGGTAATTATATCTTAGTTGGGATCAAGTACAGGTACTGTTTTATTATTACAGAGAAAAGGGAATCATTTAACCACTAAATAAACCCAATAGGGCTGTTCTGCCCCCAATAAGGGGTAATTATATCTTAGTTGGGATCAAGTACAGGTACTGTTTTATTATTACAGAGAAAAGGGAATCATTTAAACATGAAATAAACCCAATAGGACTGTTCTGCCCCCAATAAGGGGTAATTATATCTTAGTTGGGATCAATACAGGTACTGTTTTATTATTACAGAGAAAAGGGAATCATTTAACCATTAAATAAACCCAATAGGGCTGTTCTGCCCCCAATAAGGGGTAATTATATCTTAGTTGGGATCAAGTACAGGTACTGTTTTATTATTACAGAGAAAAGGGAATCATTTAACCACTAAATAAACCCAATAGGGCTGTTCTGCCCCAATAAGGGGTAATTATATCTTAGTTGGGATCAAGTACAGGTACTGTTTTAT
The DNA here is from genome assembly GCF_000004195.4 of Xenopus tropicalis. Lineage (NCBI taxonomy): Eukaryota > Metazoa > Chordata > Amphibia > Anura > Pipidae > Xenopus > Xenopus tropicalis. Next base: position 124,244,754 of record NC_030684.2, on the reverse strand, counting down.
TATTACAGAGAAAAGGGAATCATTTAAACATGAAATAAACCCAATAGGACTGTTCTGCCCCCAATAAGGGGTAATTATATCTTAGTTGGGATCAATACAGGTACTGTTTTATTATTACAGAGAAAAGGGAATCATTTAACCATTAAATAAACCCAATAGGGCTGTTCTGCCCCCAATAAGGGGTAATTATATCTTAGTTGGGATCAAGTACAGGTACTGTTTTATTATTACAGAGAAAAGGGAATAATTTAACCACTAAATAAACCCAATAGGGCTGTTCTGCCCCAATAAGGGGTAATTATATATTAGTTGGGATCAAGTACAGGTACTGTTTTATTATTACAGAGAAAAGGGAATCATTTAAACATGAAATAAACCCAATAGGACTGTTCTGCCCCCAATAAGGGGTAATTATATCTTAGTTGGGATCAATACAGGTACTGTTTTATTATTACAGAGAAAAGGTAATCATTTAACCATGAAATAAACCCAATAGGGCTGTTCTGCCCCCAATAAGGGGTAATTATATCTTAGTTGGGATCAAGTACAGGTACTGTTTTATTATTATAGAGAAAAGAGAATCATTTAACCATGAAATAAACCCAATAGGACTGTTCTGCCCCCAATAAGGGGTAATTATATCTTAGTTGGGATCAAGTACAGGTACTGTTTTATAATTACAGAGAAAAGGGAATCATTTAACCATTAAATAAACCCAATAGGGCTGTTCTGCCCCAATAAGGGGTAATTATATCTTAGTTGGGATCAAGTACAGGTACTGTTTTATTATTACAGAGAAAAGGGAATCATTTAAACATGAAATAAACCCAATAGGACTGTTCTGCCCCCAATAAGGGGTAATTATATCTTAGTTGGGATCAATACAGGTACTGTTTTATTATTACAGAGAAAAGGGAATCATTTAACCATTAAATAAACCCAATAGGGCTGTTCTGCCCCCAATAAGGGGTAATTATATCTTAGTTGGGATCAAGTACAGGTACTGTTTTATTATTACAGAGAAAAGGGAATCATTTAACCATTAAATAAACCCAATAGGGCTGTTCTGTCCCCAATAAGGGGTAATTATATCTTAGTTGGGATCAAGTACAAGGTATTTTTTTAGTATTACAGAATAAATGGAAATCATTTTTTTTAAATTAGAATTATTTTCTTATAATGGAGTCTATGGGAGATGACCTTTATGTAATTTGTGCTAATGGGCTTGTAGATAATGGATCCCATACATACACCTTTAGTTGCACCTAAAAGCTTTCCTTTAAACTGACAGTAATTCCAAGATTCCCACTCGGGACTGTATCAGTAGGCACAGCAGATTTGGCCATTTCATAAAAAATGAGCAGGCACTCAAAAATTCAAATGTACCAGGCAAAATAAAGCAAAAAGCATATTATAAATACCATTTCATGTCCTTTCGTATTCTATTAAAAAAATGCCTGCTGTTAAACAAAAACCTTTTTCTGGAAAAAACCTCAAGTCCTAAGCATTGTGAACAACAGACCTGGAAGTGACAGAAATTCACCTTAATCTTTCTGTAGCATTTGTCATTGTATCTGCTCTGTAAATTTTTTAAACAGCTGCAGGTAGTGTTGTAGCTTTTCTCATTGAAGAATAAGCTCAGTAGGACCCTGTGCCCTGTAAGAAAAGCAGGAAATGTGTCCTTTTATCAACAGTGACTGTGTTACTTACCCTATACAAACATCAGGACAAGGAGCTTCTTTGAAATGCTCCAATTCAACATTGCCCTGAAGAAAGATTTGCAGAATGCCTCCTATTATAATGTCTCCATCAACAGCATACAATATTGGTTTAGAACAATCACGCCATGCATTTGGTTGGTCAAGTTCTGATGGGTGATATTGTCCTGTGCTACAAGAAAAGAAAAGAAGAACCAGAATAAACATTAGAGCTATGAGTTTCCAACAAGGTTTGGCCAACTTTGGCAAACACAGTTCCTTTCTGCATAGATACAAGTGTCCATGAATGCATATTGAATCATGTAAAGATAAAGGCCAGGGATTCATAAGAAGAACACAATCAGATGCTGCCGTGCAATGTTATAGAAAGTGGCTAAAGCATGTACTGTACAGGGAGACTGCTTTTATCCCTTCAGATTCTTCACTATTTTTTTTTTTTAATTACACCTTATTTTTTTTCTGTTTGTAAATCAGCACACTGAAGCCATGGCTGGTGTCCTGTGAGTATCTATTAAAAAAACTTAATGTCAGTAACCAGCCTATACCAAGCCTTAGCAAAAATAGCCAGTCTGTAACTGTTTTTAACTAAAGAGCATTGCATGAAACATTGGGATTAATACATTTTGTGCCTTGCACTTGTGTATCACAGCATCACAGAATTCCAACATTATTGCATTCGCAAGAAGACATTGTACCCAACACAATAGCCTGATGTGTGAAAATAAACACAATATGCACGTATCCAGTTCATGTTATTTTGGTTGTTGAGCACGAGGATGATGCTTGTGCCCAGTTCCTTAGACAAAAGTGTGCTGTGCCTATTGATGTACGGCACTGAGGGAATCCTAAAGCTGCCACCTGGTCCAAAAGTGGCAGTAGCTCCAGGGTTCCCCTTTGCCAGGGATAGGTACAACTGCTCTCCATTCAGAATGGGAGGAAGGAAGGGATGAGCAGCACAGAGTGCAACTATATGGGAGAGAAAAGGGCTCCCTTTCACACAAGTACCTTTAAAAAAATGGCTGCATGGAAATTTGTTTAAATGCAACTGCAGTATTGCACATAAATGAATGTTTCTGTTATATAACTGATCATAGGCATCCAAACTTATTCAACTTCCAGCCCTAGTTTTATTAAATTAGATTATTTATTTTTTGAATATCTCGTAAGACCAGGGACCAAAGAAAGACTATATATATATATTTTTTTTTTTTTTAACTCATTGAATAAATTAGTATTTTAGAAAGTTTTCTATGGGAATGGACAAAAGGTTAAAAATCCAATTAAGCATCTAATTGCCAAAAGTCTTGCTTTCCCCACAAAGCTGCTGTTATTTTCTTCTTTACTGACAGGGTTCTAGTGTGAAATCTTTATAATGAGGGGATAAATACTTACACCACCATCCATCCATATTCATTTTTAAAGGACCAGTAGCGTCAAATAAATGAAATACTTCCTTTTACATAAAGGGCCCTATTTATTATGCTGTGTAAAATGAAATTCACCGGAAAAACGGTGTAAAAAGTTTTGTAAAATAAATGGAGAAGTTTGCCATCTGAACAACATTATTTTACAGAATTTCTGGTGGAAGAAAATACGCAGAAAAAAAATTCTCAGATTTGACTCTGTTTTTTTTTTTCACACCAAAGCCTGGCGATGTGTGGCAAATTTTGTCACCGTTTTTTACACAGCACAATCAATCTGCCCCTCAAAGTTTATATTTGCTGATCAAGCACCCACAATCAAACTATTTATTGGCAACAATCATCTTTTTTATGAGAGAGAGATTTCATTATATAGTCCTTTAGAGAGCCATAAATTATATTGGATCCCTTTTTATCTTTCTTTGTAAGAGCTTACCCTTGTATGGCCAAAGAACAGGGGGCCACCAGCAGACCTTCCATCTTCCAATTAACTTTTGACAGAAGCCTCCCACAGAGACTCATTAGTTTAATCAAGTAGAAAAGCTTTACAGAAATAGGGAATAGTGGGGAATAGTGTTTGGGCTTGGACTTAGGGTGATTTTGCAACAGAATTGGAGGCAGTCCAGAAAGCTTGTGCACCATGTGCTGTACATGACAGAAAGCAGGACGGAAGGTTTATAGGAAAGGAGGCCTGCTCAATGGCTTAAGGTTGTCTGCTAGTGCATTTACACATGACAGTGACAGGGAAGGCTTTGGAAAAGGGAACAAGAAGAGTGTGAGGATTACCAAGAGGACTATTTATTTTGTATAAATGATATAGTCTGTACCTCTTTATGACTGTGCCTTGGTTCATCAAATTACTTTGTTAGATGTCTACATTTCACACCAAAGGCCTGTTTAACTATATTCCTAGTGATGGAAGTCCAACAGCAATGAGAGGTCCCATTACATGATATCTGAAACCTCTACAGCTTTCCAATAGGGGAATTCATTCCTGGCTCCATAATGGCAATCAGAACAGTCTTTGGATTGTTGCCTGCTACTCCTACAAAGCAGCTATACAGGGCCAGAACTAGGGATAGGTAGCTGAGGCACCTTTGTTTGAGGGTGGTGCAAGTCCAGAAAATAAGTATATTGTGGTATGCAGACACTATTTGAGCTAAGCTTCAGACCATATTGTTGTCTCTTATCACCCTCTCTCTTTCACTTGGTCTGTGTCTGTCACTTACTGACAGACAGTGTTAACTGTGTAATTAATCCTTGGAGGTCCCTTGGTTGCCAAAGCTTTTTGACCTGACTTAGTAGACACATGAATTACTGTATAAATATAACTTCTAATATTCCTAATATGCCTCAGCTCTTCTACATAATTGTACTTGGTACTAGTGTGTCCACCCCAACTCCAGTTATGAATTACACACAAGTGTGCCTATTGCACACTCTGGACTCACAAAGTTCCTCTGTCTTAGCAATGTCACTCTTTAGCACAGGACCACTGCCATCATGACATGGGTATAAATTAGAAAGACCCAGCTGTGTAGCCAGATATTCAGATATATTCTTCTCCAGCATAAACAATCTATACTTGCCCAACATTTGCTCATAACTAAGACCTTCATGCTCTTTATCTGCTTTATAGCTTTAAAGGGCATCCATTCATCTTAGAAAAATTAGGGTACATCTTAGGATGCAGAACAATTTTTACAGTGAGAGCTGTTACATATATTACATCATTTAGAAGAGGGTTGTATGACTTTCAGAAAGTGAGCACATTAAAATTCTGCACTCAACATAAGTTCCCCTAGACATAGATGAGAGATGCTTGTCTTTTAAAATAAAATGAAATTATTAATGTTATCAATCTATTTCCTTAAGAAGTAAATGCGAGGAAGTTAATAGGAAAGAAGAGGAAATATTTAAAAACTACAAGTCAGAGGGGGTAGAAGCTGAGTTTAATGAATATAAATACTTTATAAGTTTGTAAAATAACAATCAGAGCAGTAATTTTGCTTTACAATGTACTAACCACTCCTCTCACACAATGAATAACATATAGAAATTGTGTCTCATGGACAACCATGTTTTCTTTAGTCTTCCAAAAGGCAAATAGTCATGCCCTGTGCTCTGTAAATGTCAATCTGCCCGTAGCACACCTCCATTACTCACAACACACACTCTTGATTGATTTCTTCTTTTAATTATTATTTAGTGTCTGATTTGTAGTGTGTGACTGTATTTTAGCAGTAGGCTTTCCTTTAACATTGAGCTCTGGTTTTAGCAAAATAATGTAGCATTTTGGAGTAAATATACACATTAACAGTCCTGCTGCAGAGGCCTGGATGGCAAATATCTCCACTGCAACCATGTGTTTGCCTTTGGTGCTCAGGTATGTTGGGATGAAGGAGGCCCAGACACTGCAGAACACCAGCATGCTGAAGGTGATGTGCTGCGCCTCATTGAATCGGTCTGGTAACTTGCGAGCAATGAAAGCGACAGCAAAGCTAATAAGGGATAATACACCAATGTATGAAACTGCCAGATAGAAACTTATGATTGAACCTTCATTACATTGTAGAATAATTTTTCCTGGTATTGTTTTATTATCAGACTCTACATGTGGTGGATACAAACTTAGCCAAATTACACATAATACAAATTCCCCAAAGGAGCAAAGAAAGACCACACCCACAGAAATGTTAATTCTTCCCAGTTTCCTAAACATCTTTTCCATTTTTGCAGCTTTAAAAGCAGCTAAAACCATTAAAGTTTTCCCTAAAATTGAAGAAATAGCAATGGATAAAACAAACATAACCGTAGTCTGTCTCAGCATGCAGGTAACCCCAGTAGGTTGTCCAATGAACATGAAGGTGCAAAGGAAGGACATCAGAAGAGCCATAAGTAGGATGTAGCTGATGTTCTGATTATTGGCACGGACTATAGGAGTCCTTCTGTGTTTTATAAAGACCACAAACACTGCCGAAGTCAATACAGTAAAGACTGAAGCACATCCAGACAGTATATATCCTAAAAGATCTTCATAAGACAGATATTCAATTACTCTTATAATGCACTGATCCCTAGTTGGATTAGGCCATTGGTCTTCAGCACATTTCACACAGATTTCCACATCTAGAAATTAAAAAAATAAATAAATAACTGAACAGAAGAAGTATGAAGAATAAGCACTTTTTCCATCTGAAAGGGGCTATACCTGTTTTATAATGCATCTATGATCAACATTACACAATTGTGTAGGACACACAATAAAAGACTGATCATCTCAAAGTACAGTATGTTCAAAGTATATTGAGGTGCAGATTAATAAGCCATTTTAAAGATAGTTAAATCTTATTTTTGTACCATGTACATTTCAACTTTAATGTTGATTATTTGTGGAATTCACAATACTGCTCTTTACTGCTTCAGATCACTTTTTATTCTAAGGTTGCTTTTCACTTTGAAAACTAGTAAGCCACTAATACCATTTAGTAAACAGATGAAACCTACATCGGCCTGGCTACATGTGCACCTGAAGATTTTTTTATTCTCTCTGCCAAGGAACTGCTTCTAGGGCAACAAAACCCTTGACATGAATTTGGATATTTGGGAGGAATACATTTCATCCAGTGGCATTACTACAATGGGACAGGTCCCCCCCAAAAAAAAATCTTCAGAGGGGTCCCTCTGGCCCTCCCACTCATACCACTCATGGTGTTAACAAATACCACTAACCAGAGTGATATTTTTAATATATTTAATGTGTGGAAATGTTACAAAAAATACATACATATTACCAATTATTTAGCCAGTCTAAAACATTATTGACAGCTTACCAATATAATAAAAAGTATATGTATGTATTAATTTAATGTATAAAAAGTGTATACACGTTATTTCCTGTTAAGCTTTGATATAATAATGGTTGGCTCTTCCTCTTTGGCCTCCATTTTGGCCAACACATCTCTATATTTTTGACAGGTCCTAAGTATAGGCAGTTGTTTGCACTCTCCCAGGCCATATCTCCAGCATTGAGGTGTGGTTGTTTAAGGGAATTATAAATCATCCATTTTATTATTATTTTATTTATTTGTAGCGTGAGCAGCAATTGCTTGTAAAAGAAAAAGCCTCCCATCCCATCTGACTAATCAATGAGATCATGAGCAATAAAAGAGTGCATCATCTAAGGGTTATAGTTGGATCTGTTGATATGCCAATTCCATAAGGGCCTAACAAAAACAGTGTCTAAAATTTAACTAGAAGGTGAAAAAATCCTATTGACGATACATCTGAAGAGTAGGTAGCTATTAGAAGACAATAACCAAATAGATACTATAAATAATGTATTTCTCTTAGATCATTCTGTTCTACTCACCTGCAGAATTTGAGATTTCCCCCTCAGAACATGAAACACAGTCGAAGCAGCACGGTGGCCTCCCATTCTGATGAGCTCTTCGCTGGCCAGAAGAACACATTTCAGAGCACTGTGATGTCTTAAACATTAAATAAAAAGGGGTTGATTCACTAAAGTGCGATAAAACGAGCGCTGTTTAATTTTATCGCGTCTTATTTTTCGCATCTTAACGCACGATTCACTAAAAGGATACTTGCGTTAATTTAGACGCGATGCTGTTTGCGTTATTTAAGTCGTGAAGACTATTTTCCGGTGGTATTTGATGCACCGTGCGCTAATTAACGTGCGCACACAAATTGTCCCCGCGTGCGAAAAAACGCACGCCATATTAGCCATACAGTGCATTACGTTCATAGAACTACTTTTCTGAAAATGACCATTTCCCTGCAAACTGGCGGCTGCATCACTCTAGGGCCAACACAGACTTGAATAAATCCCACTGCAAAGTCCATATTGTGTTGCCAAAAGCTCATGAACTGCACTTTTCTATAATTACCGCCTGCCCCACGTAGGTGTTAATATTCGCACAGACTAATGCGATATTTAGCGCGTTTAATGCTTCATATGTGTTTGTGAATCATGCGTTAGTATTCTTTCCTTTCGCTAATTAATGCAATGCATTAAAATTAAGGCATTCGCTTGCGCACTATTTAACACACACAATACGCGACCTAACGTATGCCATAATACTTTAGCAAATTGCGTGATTTTTTGCGTCAATTTTAACGCAAAAAAGAATGTGATAACACTTATCGACCTTTAGTGAATCAATCCTAATGTGTTATGGTCATTTTATCCTTAAAAATAGAGATGATCAGAGATGAAGGGAGTACATAGAGTTGTTTATAGTAATATATATATATGGTATTAACAATGAGTAAAAAGTTGGCATGGGACTGCTGAAGGTGGAAACAAATAATATCCCCAATGTATGGCCATACCATACATAATGTGAATAATGGTAGTATGCAAGCAGAACAACAAAAGGAGAATGGATAAGGGGCCACGTTGCATTTAGGAGAAAGTCATTTCTTACACTTAAGGAAAATTAAAGATGATGTCCTTTATTACCCACAGGAAATCTTCCCTCCGCAGGCAATAAAGTGCTCTAAATTTTCTGAAAATTACCAGGGTTCCACATATGCAAAGTCTTTTACATGGGATAATTCAAAATGAATGATTTATTTTGATTTCATAAAAATTCAAGATAAAGTGGGCACCTTAAAAGTACAGAATTCTGCTACATGCATACAGTGCTTGTCAGGGATATTACAATGTATTTTCCAGAGTTTGATGCAGTGGATGCTTCTGCTGATTTACTCAAATGTGGTTGGTTAGAAAGACTATAGTCAATCATTGTGTAGGATTTATGGGGGTGTGAATAGAATGGATAATCTCACCTAGTGTAATCAGTACCATGTCTTAAGTCAGAGGTCTCCAACCTTTCTTACTTGTGAGCCACAGTCAAACGTAAAAAGACTTGGAGAGCAACACAAGCACCATAAAAGTTCATGGAGGAGCCAAATAAGGGCTGTGATTGGCTATTAGGGGCCTCTATGCACACTATCAGCTTACAGGGGCTTTATTTGGTAGGAAATCTTATTTTTATTCAACCAAAACTTGCCCCCAAGTCAGGAATTCAAAAATAACTCCCTGGTTTGGGGGCACTGAGAGCAACATCCCAAGGGGTTGGGGAGCAACATGTTGCCCCTGAGCCACTGGTTGGGGATCACTGTCTTAAGTTGTTTAGAAAGTTTACAAATCTTTTCCAGTTCAGATAAGTTCTACCTTGCATAAAGGCAGGTCATTCATCAAGGGTATTGTCATATACCTATTAAACTTTACCTCCGTCTGTTATGTTCCCTGGTAGCTACAAATAATATCATAATTACATTTTTTAAACATATAGGAACAAATTACTCAGTATGACTTCATGTTCCAGGACTATTCTGTTCTATGATCAGAGCTGAATTACATTTGTATTTCTACATTGAAGTTCTTACCTGTTCAAAATAAGGGGCCCAGGTAATTGCAGTCTCATTAATAATCAGCTGATCACTATTTGGTAGGAATTTTCCAACATGGATCTTATTAATTGTTCCATTTTCATTAATAATCCAATTCAATATGTCAAACTTTCCAGGAATATTTCCTTCCTTGGAGAAGAAAAATTCCTCTCCGGATGGCGTTTTCAGGTGAAGGTTGTTTAGGTAATAGTTTAGCTAGTAAATAAAAATCTTAAAATTAAAAATTGATTTCAGTTTAATTTATTATGTTGGGTTGAAAACCATAACATACTGTTCTTCCACTTCAGCTTCTTCTTATTATTATTCTTAGCTCCCCCCATTTTCTAAACGCTACTCCTCCTACAGTTTTAGGGATACAATACCCAAACTCCCCACACTTCTTCGCCCTATAGCGGAGCAGGTTGCTTGTGCTTTTCTAAGTGATCCCGCCCCCCCCCCCGTCTTTTTGTGGCACCGCTCCGAACACCCCAATTTTCCCAGTGACTTTGACAGGGAAGATTTTCAAACTGCTGCCACACTTACAGCTTTGAAGCTACAACCCCCAAACTTGAATAACATAATCATGGGATCACCCCAAATGAAACAATGACTTTGTTGGTTGACCCCAAAGTGGGAGGGGCCAACAACAGCCAATCAAATTTTATCCGTTGACTTTAATGGGAAAATTGAAACCGCTGCCAATCTTACAGCTTTGAGACTACACTCCCCAAACTTGAATCATATAGTCATGGGGTCAGCCTGAATGAAAATATTATGATTGTTGGATGCCCAAAAGTGGGTGGAGCTGTAAATAGCCAATCATATTTTACTTATTGACTTGGCGGAAATTCAGCCTGCTGCCATTCTCACAGTGATAACACCGGGGTCCCCAAACTTTGCAGAGTTAGGCACCAGGTAACTGTGGTTCAAGGTTAGAAAAGAAGGCGGAGCCACCAACAACCAATCAAATTTTACCTATTGACTTTCAATGGGGAAATTCAACCTGCTGCCATTCTCACAGTATTAACCCCAGGGTCCCCAAACTTTTCACAGTTGGTCAGTGGGTGACTACACATTCAAATTTCTTTTAAAATAGCAAAGTGGGAGGGACCAACAACAGCCAATCAAATTTCATCCATTGACTTCAGTGGGGAAATTGAAACTGCTGCCAATCTTACAGCTTTGAGGCTACACCTCCCAAACTTGAATCACATAGTCATGGGGTCAGCATGAATGACAATATGATGATTGTTGGATGCCCAAAAATGGGCGGAGCTGTCAACAGCCAACCAGATTTTACCTATTGACTTGGGGGAAATCCAACCTGCTGCCATTCTCACAGTAATAACACCAGGGTTTCCAAACTTTGCAGAGTTAGGCACAAGGTAAGTGCGATTCAAGGTAAGAAAAAGTGGGCAGAGCCACCAACAGCCAATCAGGGTTTACCTATTGACTTTTAATGGGTAAATCCAACCTGCTGCCATTCTCACGGTATTAACCCCAGGGTCCCCAAACTTTTCACAGTTGGTCACTCAGGGACTGCAGTTTTAGTTTTTGGAAAAGTGAGCCACCAACAACCAATCAGATTTCACCTATTGAATTTTATTGGTTTGATGCCAGGGTCCCCAAACTTTGCACTGTCAGTCACTGGGTGACTATGTTACAAGTTTAGAAAAGTGGGTGGGACCAACAACAGCCAATCAGATTTCACCTATAGACTTCATATGTTTAAATTTAAACTGATGCCATTCATTAAATATTAATACTAAGGTTTAAATTTAAAATTCTGCCTTTCTCACACTATTTATGTCAGGGTTCCCAAATGTTACACAATCATTCACTGGCTGAATACATATTCAGGGTTAGAACAACTGGGCGGAGCCAATCCATTTCCACCCATTAAATTTCATTGGTTTATATTTAGGGTTGTTAAACTTTCCAGAGTTAGTCACTGGGTATTTGGCATTCAAAGTTAGAAAAAAGTGGGTGGAGCCACCAACAGCCAATCACATTTAATGTATTTACTTACAATGGTGAAGTGTAAAATGTTGTCAGTTCCACAATTTTTATGCAAAGTGTTTTTTGCAAAGCTGGTCACTGGGGGACTGCACTTCAAAAATAGGAGAAGTGGGTTGGGCCACTAACAGCCAATCAGATTTCATCCTTTGGTTAAACCTATTGGTTTAAATTTAAAATGCTGTCATTCTCACACTATTTATGCCAGGGTGCCCACTGTTTGTCACTGCGTGACTTCAACTCAAGGTTAGAAAAAGTGGGCGGAGCCACCAACCACCAATCACAATTTACCTATTGGCTTTTATTGGTTTAAATTTAAACTGCTGCCATTCTTTAACTATTAATTCTTGGGTCCCTTAACGTTGCAGCCACCAACTGCCAATCAGATGTCAATCTTTGACTTTCAGTGGGGAAATTTCAATTGCTGCCATTCAGACACTATTAAAATCAGAGTCCCCAAACTTTGCACAGTGGTTTTTACTATATAACTGTGGGTCCAAGGTTAGCTAAAAGTGGGTGGAATCAACAAAAGATCAGATTTCAACCCAAGTTTGTTCTCAAACTTCCCTTTCTAGTTTGTTTTACCATTTCTTTTGACATGTTTGTCTCTATAGTCACAACATGGCTGGTTTATAGCCAGTGGTAACAATAACTACTTCTTTAACCAACTCAATAACTAAAATTGAAATGCAAATGTTATTGACTTTACAATATTAGATGGTGTCCTCATCTTTACTTGCATCAAATAAAGACTAGAAGTCTGGAAGTCTTGAAGATATAATTTATATCCTATACAGCTATCTAAGATGCAATGTGAAAACATTCATACAAACCTTAAATCTTATTTTGCTCATCTCTTTAGAGGACCATAATTCTCCAGGTAACTGCATATTATCTAAGGCATGGGCTAGAGCATACACTGCCATGTATATTGTGTGTTTAATACGGTGGGTAATGGTCTCTTCTTGTAATAAATATTCTTTTATTCTGTGTTTCTTCAAACATGTAACATTTTTAACATCATCAAGGACAACTTCTGAACATTCTGCAATTAAGTCGAAGACCGTTTGAAGAAATATATTTTCCGACAAATCTGTCCAAAGTTTGTACGAAAGAAAGTCATTCAGTCCAGGAATGTCTCCTCTTGGAAGTGCAATTAATAATGATCCGTTCATTAAATAATATAATTCTGTGAAGTCATTTTCTATAACAATATCCAGGGCTACTGAGCATATAAAAACCCTTTCTGATATCAGCTGGAAAGCCCCATATGATAGCAAGTTTGTCAAAGAGCTTATTCTAAAGTATAAAATAATGACTCTGACAGAGGAATGTTTAATGACCTCAATAGCATCAACAGCACTTGCATCTGAAAAAGGGGGTGAATTTGCTATGCTTTTTAAAAAATCCACACAGATTCCATTTTCCTCCATTTCCTTTTGGAGCTCCTGACTGGCTTGGTAGTTGCTCTTATCATCTGATGTAATAATTCCCACCCAAGTCCAGCCAAAGTGCTTGAGTAATTTGATGATAACTCTAAACTGGGAATACTCATTGGGAACTGTACGATAAACAGATGGAAAATTAATACGATCATTAAACACAGGATCCAGAGCTCCGTAACTTATCTGAAAGAAATAGATTTTGCTTAGGCTATATCTTAATATTACAGTAAATCTGCTAGTTTTAAAGTCTATATTGATAGCTGTAATCATATAAAGTGCTCCAAACTGGTTGTGAATGCCAAATGACTGACATAAAATGTAAAGCAATTTGTGGGGTATGTATTTTTCATGCACGTATATGACTTTCTGCACACAGCCTTTTTTTTTTAACACAGACCATAGCCCTTCATTAATTTTATGATTCCCCTATAATAATCTGAAGGAGGGATGTGCTATAGGGGAGTTAAAATTAGTCATATAACCAGATAAAAAGTTATAGCAATCTAAAATGTTTTTATTGCTAATAGACTGTGCAGTGAGATGACATATAACCATGCCAGCAAAAGTACTTTTCTGCACTACAGTTTGAAAAGGTCGTGCCAATTGTCTGTACCTGAGGGTATCCATACAGCTGAGTGATTTCTGCAATGGTGTAAGTTGTAGACGATAACAAGTGGCCAACAAATGCCACCAACTTCTGATTGTGTTGACAATTATAGTTGAGTGGATTCTCATCATCAGATAATAAGCTAAAAGTGCTCATTAATGCAATTTTTTCACTGGTACATGCATCATAGATACAGTATCCTAGAGTGATGTTGGGTAAAAGCTCTGTGCTGTTGTTGATCTCCTCTATAGCATACATAAAGGCCAGGAGGTGGGTCAGATGCTGAAATGAATGTCTGTTGGATAAATTTAGTAATTAAAAATTACATTATTAATGTGAACAGGCTGGTTCCACTTTAATGTTAATGTTATATTTATGGAAGTGACAGTTGGTAATAAAAGTAGTATGAAACAGGCCAGACAAAAAAGTAGAATGGAACTACAATATGCAAAAAGAAAAAATCGGTTGTGCTACTTTTTGAAATAGAGAGATTGAAAGACAGAATTGGGCAGCATAAATCAGACATTGCCAATAAACATAACACTCCTGTAGCTAAGCAATATGTTGTAATGCTGCACAACTAAGATTTCAAGTGTTAGAACAGGTCAATAGACCTAAAAGAGGGGGCGATCGAGACCTTATTTTGTTGCAACGTGTGGCACGTTGGACTTACCTGTTAGACATAGTATCCTCTGCAAGTTTTAATGAGAGAATAGAACTTCATTGGTTTCTATAGGTTTTATTGTGGGTCCTGCAGACTGGTGAGTTTCCATTTGATTTTCATGTGTATTCTCAGCATATGTTAGGCGCTATGTGGGCGCAGTAACAATTGTATATGATGTATATATTGTTTGGTTTATCTTTATTTGTTTTTTCACCTTACAAATCTGCCTTGTGTATAACATTGTAATAATTGTGCACTGTATAACACTTAGATGTTGCCTTGGTAACCAGGTTGTGGCTCTCTCTGCCATCCTTATCACATGACCTATGACTGATATCACCAACGGCCTGAGATCTCGCGAGATTTCATATGTTCGTGGACATGCACCTTGCAGTTTGAATTCTGTTCACCTGGGGTGGGTGTTAGGGAATGCTACATTGAAAAAGGGAACAAGAGGTTCCCGAAACGTCTGTATCCTTCTCACTGATTGCTCCAATAAACCTGCATGGAGGCAGCTTTTTGCACCTACTGAATCGTGAGTGACTTCCTTTTTTGTAATTTGCACTTAATGGAACTACAATATGCTTTTAAGTAGTGATGTGTGAAATTTCAGCAAAATGTACTGGATGCAACGGGAAGACAAAATTACACTGCAACATGGAAGATCTGTGATGTTGCTGTCATGTGATCACCCATGTGATTGCCTAGGCTCCTCAGAAAGGGGCTATGACAGTTGTCATAGCATATGATGGCATATGGGCTGGACCGTAACTTAATTTCCCAAATTAACCTAATGTCCTAAATCAAAATGATCTAGAACTAATCTAATGCCCCAAAATAAAGTAGATTATTAAACTTGACGAATCAAAACAGCCATAGTCTGTATCAAACCCTAGTCCTTAGTATTAAATATGGCAAACCAGAAGCTTTAATCTTCTATTCTATGTTTTTTTCTGATGTTGCAAAAAAAAAAAAAAGAAAATGTGGTATACATTTACAAAAAAATTTACCACTGCGAATCAATAACAGGCCAAAAAAAATGTACTTGCTTGTACAGGTATGGGGTCCCTTATCCAGAAACCCATTATCCAAAGACTTCAAATTATGAGAAGGTCATAGCCCATAGAGTTCATTGTAAGACATTTTTTTTAAGATTTCCTTTTTCTCTGTACTAATAAAACAGTACCTTGTACATAAAGGTAACAACAATGCAAATACTATGCATGTGTAACATCATTATCTGGATGCAATTCTGAAGTATCTGTGAAATGAACTAGTATTGTAGCATCTAAGTAGTACCACCAAAGAGATTGTATAAAATCTAGAATATACATTTGTTTTAAGAACTACTGGATATCTGAGAGCTTAGTTTTGTCTGTGTAAAGCAGTGTGGTTAACCCTTTCTCCATTCAATACGGCAAGAGCCCACCTGAGAGAGAAAGAGTCCTGTGTAATGAGTGCTCTATCAGAAGAAGCAGGGAGTTGCAATCAATCTAGAGATAAAACAGAGATGTAGTAAGCCTACCTTCTAAACAGTGTTACATGCATATTACAAATAATTAAATAAGTAATAGTTTATCACCATAGGGTCTTATAAAATGCATGACATTTACTTTAATATGTATAAAACTATAGAAGCTCTCTTCCTACCTTTCTAACTGATCTTTTATACTAAGAGAGGCTCTTCACTATTCCACAAAGTCCTGTTCTTGATTTGTTGTTATTCTGATATACTCTGGACTATTATTAAAGAGGTTCACAGAAGCTGGTAGTGGAACAATTTTTACTTAGAACAAAACATGGCTGATCTGCCAACAAGTTGGAGGAAGGAAAGGATAGACAGGCAATACTAAGGGAAACAATTACCAGCAGAACCATTGACACATATCAGTTTTTACACATAACAGCACCATCTAGTGATCATACATAAACAGTTAATACACAACAATTTTCCCTATACACTATGGATTTTTTAGCAATGCTTGAAATTTAATTACTTTAACCATTTTAATCTTCTTTTTGTGCTGAATGCACAAAGCTAGTAAAAAGTACACTCACCCCAGAAATTCATATATTTTTGGAAATATACATTTGTATATGTACATGTACACATTTGCCCTAATCTAAAACGGGTACCCATGTCTTTCTACTGCAAAGTACCAAGCTGCAAAGCTTTCCTAAATTTGGCAATTTTGATAACATTTCCAGAAATCCTCTCAAAGCTTCCAGTTTGCAGCATCTTATCTCCCATGTATCATTAGGTACCAAGATAAAACACCCTGAATTTGAATGACAGGCGTCCACTGAACAGTTTGATGCCCAATATGTATAGGTTTATCTAAGTATGTGGCATGTAGGGGCCCCAATTTGAACATACCCCATATGATCTATCATTTCTGTCATTTCAGCTCCTGCAAAATCAACACATTTACATCATTATATGTGGGATAAAGCTAGTAAAAAGTACACTCACCCCAGAAAGTCATATATTTTTGGAAAGTTAACATTTCCCCAAATCTAAAATGGGTACCCATGTTTTTCTACTCCAAAGTACCAAGCCACAAAGGTTTCCTAAGTTTGCCGATGTTTATGACATTTCCAAAAATCACCTCAAAACTTCCAATATGCAGCATCTTATTTTCTATAGGTCATTAGGTACCAAGATAAAACACCCTAAATATGAACCCCAGAGGTCTACTGAACAGTTTGATGCCCACTGTACATAGGTTTATGAAGGCACATGGCACTTAGAGACACCAAAATATATCTTGTGCACACAAATTTCATGGCTTACCTTTACCTAATTCATGGCAGATTTATGTGCCATAGAAGCTGCAGAAATGTCGGGTGACCCCTGAAAACCATATATTTTTGGAAAGAACACATTATAACAAATCCAACAAGGGTAAAGAGTCCTTTCTACACCAAAGTAGCAATCTGCAAAGCTTTCCTAAAGTTAGTGCTTTCTATGACATTTCAGAAAATTGTCTAAAAATGTTGCAATTTGCTGCATTTATCTCACACAATTTCTTGCATACAAAGGCAAATCACCCCAAATAGGAACACCAGAGGTCTACTGAACAGTTTGATACCTATATGCATAGATTTACCAAACTATATGGTGTACAGGGGAACCCAAATAAAAATAGTGCATATGAATTTTCACAAATGATGCTCCAGCTGATGCAGTTTTTGCACCCGGTATATTATGTGCCATAAGACCCCCTAACAGTATGGAGACCCTAGAAAACCATAAATTTTCTGAAAATGCACAATCTGACAAAACACAAATGGGTAAATACATCTTTCTACTGCAAACTACCAAACTACAAAGCTATGCTAAACAGAACAGTTTTTATGACATTTCTGAAAATCGTAACAAAGCTTACATTTTACCTCATTATGTACCCCCACAATTTGTAACGTATCAACATAAAACACTCTAAATATGAATGCCATGGGTCTACTGAACAGTTTGATGCCCTATATGCATAGATTTACCAAACTATGTGGCATGCAGGGGCACCCAAATAAAAATAGTGCATATGAATTTTCACGCAATTATTGCACCCGGTATGTGTATTATGTGCCATAAGACCCCTTAACAGTATGGAGACCCTAGAAAACCATATATTTTCTGAAAATACAAATTCTGATAAAACTAAAATGGGTAAATACATCTTTCTACTGCAAACGACCAAACTACAAGGCTATGCTAAACAGAACAGTTTTTCTAAAAAATTTGTCATAAAGTTTGCATTTTGCCCCATTACGTACCCCACATTTTGTAATGTACCAACATAAAACACTCTAAATATGAATGCCAGGGTTCTACTGAATAGTTTGATGCCCAATATGCATAGATTTACCAAACTATGTGGTGTACAGAGGAAGCCAAACTGAAATACAGCAGACAAAATGTCCATGTGCAAAGACAAGTAACAAAGAATAATGTGAAATGCAATAAAATATCTATAATCCTAGTGATATCTGCAGTCAGAATCACAGTTTGGGTATTTTGGCTTGGGCAAATTAGTTTTGTAGACAAAGTAAAGCAAACAACAACTATGCATAACTGAAAATGCAATAAAATGGCTAAAAATGCACCAAAATCACAGAAAATGTAATAAAAACACCAAAATAATACACAAAAGGTATTGTGCAGTGCAGTTAGTGAATACGCTTTCTGCAATGGCAATAAAACATTGTTTTCAGGCAAAAAATGCGATAAAAAAAATCACAAAATTGCATTAGTGTGTAAGTGTGCGTGTACACTAAGCAAAATGTGTTTTGTGTGCATGTGTGTGTGTGTGCAAGTAAGTGTGAGTGCTGTAAGGGCTATGAATGTGTGAAATCCCCCCAACCCCCCCCAAAATGTATGTGTGTGTGTGTGCAAGTGTAAGTAGAAGTGTGTACTAGTATAATAAGTGTGTCATTGTGTGTTTTTGTGTGTATGTGGCACTAACCTAGGGTCAAGAAGCTGGTGATCGCAGGAGGGACACAGGAGATTGCAGGGACAGCAGTTGCAGTGAAGGATCCGGTAAGTGAGCATTCAGGAAGGGAGGGGGAGCCTCAAAGCTCTAACTGCCTTCTAGCGCTCTCCAACTGAATGAATCAATGCCACCAAAAACTGAACCTAACAAATAACTGAACTAATCATCTTTCCACCCTTTTATTATCTCTTATTAACTCCTACTCCCTTTTTATTATCTCTAGTGATGTCATGCACATTAACCCTGTCAACTTACAACTTTGTCTGGGGAAGAGTTTGACTCCTCTGACCATATTAACATATTTTTTATACAATTTTGCCAAAATCTATAGCTAAGCAGCAGCTAAGACACTCATGTGTGCTCTCATCCTATTCCATCTAGACAACTGTAACCTGCTACTAACTGGCCTTCCTAACTGCCATCTCTCCCTACTGCAGCCTCTATTAAATTGGGCTGATTCTGAATTCTCATCCTGTCGTCCAAGAGAAAACAGACCCCTTCCCTGCTGAGGTCCTTATCATGGCTTTCTATAAAACAGATAATAACTTATAAATGTCTTCTAATAACATTCAAAGTTGTTCATTCTTCTGCACCTAACTACATCTCTTCTCTTGTGTCTCCGTACATTCCTGGGCGACTCCTCGCTCCTCTCAAAGCAACTGCTTGGTTGCCCTTCCACTCTACTGCTGTTTTCCACATTAAACCTTTCTGCCATGCTGTTGCTTACATTCGGAATGTCATCCCAGAATTCCTCTGGACAGAATCCTCCCTCAATCTCTTCACAAATAAACTGAAAGACTAGAGCACTCGTATAACATCTGATTGAGTTCTGGCTAGTGATGAAAAAAAAAATGATTGAGATGAAAAAGTGATGAGATGAAAAAATTTGCAAAACAACAGGTAAATTAACGAAATGGCGAAACACGCTTGTCGTGTGACTTCTTTGTCACCTGCACCTTTTTTGACACAACCGCGCATATTTTACGCTGCAGTCTGTCTGCATCCATTGTATTGCTCTGTGCCATTACATTATAATACAACAAATAAACAAGCAGTTGTTGATTTATCAGCACCTTAAAGAAAATTGTTTAAGCAATTACACAATACTTTTCTTTTCCAAGTTAAAGTATATTTCTTTCTAAAACAGAATCCAATTCAACCAACATTCAGCCAAAGAGGATAGATAATTCATTTAGGGGCACATTTACTAATCCACGAACGTCCGAAAAGCGTCCGAATGCGTTTTTTTTGTAATGATCAGCACTCAATACGAAAAAGTCGTAATGGCTATGAAAAAGTTGTGACAAATAACGAAAGTCACAATGGCTATGAAAAAGTTGCGACAATTCACGAAATTTGTAATGGCTATGAAAAAGTTGCGACAATTCGCGCAAGTCGTAACGACTACGAAAAACTTGCAAAAAATACGAAAAAGTCGCAAAATGTTTGTTTTCCAATCTGAATTTTTCCCATTCGGATTCGTGAATTAGTAAATCAGCCCCTTAGAGTTGCAGTTGCGGTAGCACAAAAATGGGCAAAGTTGTTGAGCACATTGATGCCATGTATCAAAGGTACAGGTATGGGACCTGTTATTCAGAATGCTTGGGACATGGGGTTTTCCGGATAAGGGTTCTTTCTATAATTTGGATCTCTGTACCTTCAGCCTACTGAAAAATCATTTAAATTAAAAAAATTAAAAATCATTCAAATTAACCCAATAGTATTATTTTGACTCCAATGGATTAATTATATCTTAGTTGGGATCAAGTACAGGTACTGTTTTATTATTACAGAGAAAAGGGAATCATTTAACCATTAAATAAACCCAATAGGCCTGTTCTGCCCCCAATAAGGGGTAATTATATCTTAGTTGGGATCAAGTACAGGTACTGTTTTATTATTACAGAGAAAAGGGAATCATTTAACCATTAAATAAACCCAATAGGGCTGTTCTGCCCCAATAAGGGGTAATTATATCTTATTTGGGATCAAGTACAGGTACTGTTTTATTATTACAGAGAAAAGGGAATCATTTAACCATGAAATAAACCCAATAGGGCTGTTCTGCCCCCAATAAGGGGTAATTATATCTTAGTTGGGATCAAGTACAGGTACTGTTTTATTATTACAAAGAAAAGGGAATCATTTAACCATTAAATAAACCCAATAGGGCTGTTCTGCCCCCAATAAGGGGTAATTATATCTTAGTTGGGATCAAGTACAGGTACTGTTTTATTATTACAGAGAAAAGGGAATCATTTAACCATTAAATAAACCCAATAGGGCTGTTCTGCCCCCAATAAGGGGTAATTATATCTTAGTTGGGATCAAGTACAGGCACTGTTTTATTATTACAAAGAAAAGGGAATCATTTAACCATTAAATAAACCCAATAGGGCTGTTCTGCCCCCAATAAGGGGTAATTATATCTTAGTTGGGATCAAGTACAATGTATTTTTTTAGTATTACAGAGAAAATGGAAATCATTTTTTTAAATTAGAATTATTTTCTTATAATGGAGTCTATGGGAGATGACCTTTCTGTAATTTGGGCTAATGGGCTAGTAGATAATGGATCTCATACATACACCTGTAGTTGCACCTAAAAGCTTTCCTTTAAACTGACAGTAATTCCAAGATTCCCCCGTGGGACTGTATCAGTAGGCATAGCAGATTTGGCCATTTCATCAAAAATGAGCAGGCACTCAAAAATTCAAATGTACCAGGCAAAATAAAGCAAAAAGCATATTTTATGAAGTTTACATGACCTTAAAAGCATTTGCTAAATTTATTTGGCATAATGTTATGTAAGAATAAGAAAGCCCTCAATCAGATCAAAATTTGATCCTATTTTATCCGATCCCATTCAGATTCACAGTCAGTTGGGACCAGTAACCTACAGACTGCAGGATGGATCTACTTGGCAAGTGAGCAATTTAGTCCCCATTCCTGAGCCCTCACAGGTGCGGGACACTACCTCTAACTGGCATCTCTTGGGTGATCCACCCAATCTGGTTGTGCATCCACAAACATTGGACAACCCTTCAGGCAGTAGTGAACTGGCCAGTGAAATCCACCCAAGTTCAACTCGCACAAATAATTTGCCTAGGCATCTGGCTGACTATGTGCTTTATAATGTTTCCAGGTTTTGAAACATAATAGAAGGGGGGAGAAATGTTATGTATGTGCATAAGCTGTGTTATGTTTTATAAAGTTATATGCTGTTGAATGTTGCAGCCTTGGGAAATAGTTGGAGGAGACTAGGAAGCTTCTCTCTGTGTGTACGAAACAAAGATGGTGAACTGTTAACAACCTGCCTGCATTACTGTCCAACATCACTGATATAACACATAACTAACAGTCTGGGGATTGGCACCCAAACTTAATGTTGCTATTAGTAAGTCTCACTCAGGCAGGGCACCTATTTATTTGCTTATGCCTTTCTGATCAGAATGACTATTGTTTTGTCTATTGGCCTATTGATTTACCTTTTATAAAAGGCTGAAATATGCCATAACCTGTACATTCCACATAGCAGAGCAAAGCAATTGCAGAGGCGCATAGTTAAAGTTCTCCAGTGCATTTCATTGGGCTTGAAAAGCAGGAATTGTATTGTTTTTTTGGCCCTTCTCTTTTGCTCAATATAAATAAACTTTTATAGAGCCAAATAGTGGTGAGTGAATCTGTCCTATTTTGCTTCACTCAAAAATTCGGGAAACCGCTAAAAAATGAATGAAATGGCAGAAAATCCCCAAAACGTGGCTACTGCATGACTTTTTTGATGTGTGCAACTCAATTTTTTGATTTGGCAAATTTTTGCAGCAGTTTCATGAAAAAATTGCCAATGCCGAAATGTGTAATTTTGCAGCGAACCCATGTCTGCCGAAAAAATTTGCTCATCCCAAGTTCCAAATACCTTGTGTCCTTTCACAAAGTTAAATGTCCAAAGTTAAATGTCCAAAAACATTTTTTAAATTAGACGCTGTGATGCAAAGTATATAATAACTTTTATTGTGTTAAACTCACAAAGAAACCTGACTCTGTATATCACCTAAGGTTATAATCCGGCATTATATAGAAAGCTCCAAAATACCATTTCATGTCCTTTCGCATTCTATTAAAAAAATGTCTGCTGTAATAAAAAGACAGTACCTTACAGTACAGAACAAAAACCTTTTTCTGGAAAAAAACCTCAAGTCCTAAGAATTGTGAACAACAGACCTGGAAGTGACAGAAATTCACCTCTATCTTTCTGTAGCATTTTTCATTGTATCTGCTCTGTAACTTTTTTAAACAGCTGCAGATAGTGTTGTTGCTTTTCTCATTGAAGGATAAACTCAGTAGGACCCTGTGCCCTGTAAGAAAAGCAGGAAATGTGTCCTTTTATCAAAAGTGATTGTGTTACTTACCCTATACAAAAATCAGGACAAGGAGCTTCTTTGAAATGCTCCAATTCAACATTGCCCTGAAGAAAGATTTGCAGAATGCCTCCTATTATAATGTCTCCATCAACAGCATACACCCTTGATTTAGAACAATCAGGCCATGCATTTGGTTGGTCAAGTTCTGATGGGTTATATTGCCCTGTGCTACAAGAAAAGAAAAGAAGAACCAGAATAAACATTTGAAGTATGAGTTTCCAACAAGGTTTGGCCAACTTTGGCAAACACAGTTCCTTTCTGCATAGATACAAGTGTCCATGAATGCATATTGAATAATGTAAAGGTAAAGGCCAGGGATTCATAAGAAGAACACAAGCAGATGGTGCCGTGCAATGTTATAGAAAGTGGCTAAAGCATATACTGTACAGGGAGCCTGCTTTTATCCCTTCTGATTCTTCACTATTTTTCTTTTTAATTACACCTTATTTTTTTTTCTGTTTGGAAATAAGCACACTGAAGACATGGCTGGTGTCCTGTGAGTATCTATTAAAAAAACTTAATGTCAGTAACCAGCTTATACCAATCCTTAGCAAAAATAGCCAGTCTGTAACCGTTTTTAACTAAAGAGCATTGCATGAAACATTGGGATTAATACATTTTGTGCCTTGCACTTGTGTATCACAGCATCACAGAATTCCAACATTATTGCATTCGCAAGAAGACATTGTACCCAACACAATAGCCCTTTGTGTGAAAATAAACACAATATGCTGAAAGTTATCCAGTTCATGTTATTTCGGTTGTTGAGCACGAGGATGATGCTTGTGCCCAGTTCCTTAGACAAAAGTGAGCTGTGCCTATTGATGTACGGCACTGAGGGAATCCTAAAGCTGCCACCTGGTCCAAAAGTGGCAGTAGCTCCAGGGTTCCCCTTTGTCAATAGGTACAACTGCTCTCCATTCAGAATGGGAGGAAGGAAGGGATGAGCAGAGCAGAGTGCAACTATATGGGAGAGAAAAGGGCTCCCTTTGGCACAAGAACCTTTAAAAAATGGCTGAAGGGAAATTTGAATGCAACTGCAGTATTGCACATAAATGAATGTTTCTCTTATATAACTGATCATAGGTATCCAAACTTATTCAACTTCCAGCCCCAGTTTTATTAAATTAGATTATTTATTTTTTGAATACCTCGTATGTTAGACCAGGGACCAAAGACTATATATAAGACTATATATATCCAATTAAACATCTAATTGCCAAAAGTCTTGCTTTCCCCACAAAGCTGCTGTTAGTTTCTGCTTTACTGACAGGGTTCTAGTGTGAAATCTTTATAATGAGGGGATAAATACTTACACCACCATCCATCCATATTCATTTTTAAAGGACCAGCAGCGTCAAAAAAATGAAATACTTCCTTTTACATAAAGGGCCCTATTTATTATGCTGTGTAAAATGAAATTCACCGAAAAAACGGTATAAAAAGCTTTGTAAAATAAATGGAGACGTTTGCCATCTGAACAACATTATGTTACAGAAGTTCTGGTGGAAGAAAATACGCAGAAAAAAAATTCTCAGATTTTACTGTTTTTTTTTCACACCAAAGCCTGGCGATGTGTGGTAAATTTTGTCACCATTTTTTACACAGCACAATCAATCTGCCCCTCAAAGTTTATATTTGCTGATCAAGCACCCACAATCAAACTATCAACTTTTTTATGAGATAGAGATTTCATTCTATATTCTATAAGAGAGCCATAAATTATATTGGATCCCTGTTCATCTTCCTGTGTAAGAGCTTACCCTTGTATGGCCAAAGAACAGGGGGCCACCAGCAGACCTTCCATCTTCCAATTAACTTTTGACAGAAGCCCCCCACAGAGACTCATTAGTTTAATCAAGTAGAAAAGCTTTACAGAAATAGGGAATAGTGGGGAATAGTGTTTGGGCTTGGACCTAGGGTGATTTTGCAGCAGGGAATTGAAGGCAGTCCAGAAAGCTTGTGCACCATGTGCTGTACATGACAGAAAGCAGGACGGAAGGTTTATAGGAAAGGAGACCTGCTCAATGGCTTAAGGTTGTCTGCTAGTGCATTTACGCATGGCAGTGACAGGGAAGGCTTTGGAAAAGGGAACAAGTGTGTGAGGATTATCAAGAGGACTATTTATTTTGTATAAATGATATAGTCTGTACCTCTTTCTGACTGTGCCTTGGTTCATCAAATTACTTTGTTAGATGTCTGCATTTCACAGCAAAGGCCTGTTTAACCATCTTCCTAGTGATGGAAGTCCACCAGCAATGAGAGGTCCCATTACATTATATCTGAAACCTCTATAGCTTTCCTATAGGGGAATTCATTCCTGGCTCCATAATGGCAATCAGAACAGTCTTTGGATTGTTGCCTGCTACTGCTACAAAGATAGGTAGCTGAGGCATCTTTGTTTGAGGGTGGTACAAGTCCATAAAATAAGTATATTGTGGTATGTAGACACTACTTGAGCTAAGCTTCAGACCATATTGTTGTCTCTTATCACCCTCTCTCTGTCACTTGGTCTGTGTCTGTCACTTACTGACAGACAGTGTTAACGGTGTAATTAATCCTTGGAGTTCCCTTGGGTGCCAAAGCTTTTTGGCCTGACTTAGTAGACACATGTGAATTATTGTATAACTATAACTTCTAATATTCCTAATATGCCTCAGCCCTTCTACATAATTGTACTTGGTACTAGTGTGTCCACCCCAACTCCAGTTCTGAATTACACACAAGTGTGCCTATTGCACACTCTGGACTCACAGAGTCCCTCTGTCTTAGCAATGTCACTCTTTAGCACAGGACCAGTGCCATCATGACATGGGTATAAATTAGAAAGACCCGGCTGTGTAGCCAGATATTCAGATATAATGTTCTCCAGCACAAACAAATCTCAACTTGCCCAACATTTGCTCATAACTAAGACCTTCATCTGCTTTATAGCTTTAAAGGGCATCCATTCATGTTTGAAAAATTAAGGGAAAACCTGGGATGCAGAACAGTATTTACAGTTAAAGCTGCTATATATATTATATAGTTCAGAAGAGGGTTGGATGACTTTCATAAAGTGATCACATTAAAATTCTGCACTCAGCATAAGTTCCCATAGACATAGACGAGAGATGCTTGTCATTTAAAATGAAATGAAATTATTAATGTTATTAATCTATTCCCTTAAGAAATAATCAGAAATCACAAAGCCACAACAGTCTAATTCTGCTTTACAATGTACTAACCACTCCTCTCACACAATGAATAACATATAGAAATTGTGTCTCATGGACAACCATGTTTTCTTTAGTCTTCCAAAAGGCAAATAGTCATGCCCTGTGCTCTGTAAATGTCAATCTGCCCGTAGCACACCTCCATTACTCACAACACATACTCTTGATTGATATCTTCTTTCAATAATTATTTATTGTCTGATTTGTAGTGAGTGACTGTATTTTAGCAGTAGGCTTTCCTTTAACATTGAGCTCTGGTTTTAGCAAAATAATGTAGCATTTTGGAGTAAATATACACATTAACAGTCCTGCTGCAGAGGCCTGGATGGCAAATATCTCCACTGCAACCATGTGTTTGCCTTTGGTGCTCAGGTATGTTGGGATGAAGGAGGCCCAGACACTGCAGAACACCAGCATGCTGAAGGTGATGTGCTGCGCCTCATTGAAACGGTCTGGTAACTTGCGAGCAATGAAAGCGACAGCAAAGCTAATAAGGGATAATACACCAATGTATGAAACTGCCAGATAGAAACTTATGATTGAACCTTCATTGCATTGTAGAATAATTTTTCCTGGTACAGTTTTATTATCAGACTCTACATGTGGTGGATACAAACTTAGCCAAATTACACATATTACTAATTCCCCAAAGGAGCAAAGAAAGACCACACCCACAGAAATGTTAATTCTTCCCAGTTTCCTACGCATCTTTTCCATTTTTGCAGCTTTAAAAGCAGCTAAAACCATTAATGTTTTTCCCAAAATTGAAGAAATAGCAATGGATAAAACAAACATAACCGTAGTCTGTCTCAGCATGCAGGTAACCCCAGTAGGTTGTCCAATGAACATGAAAGAGCAAAGGAAGGACATCAGAAGAGCCATAAGTAGGATGTAGCTGATGTTCTGATTATTGGCACGGACTATAGGAGTCCTTCTGTGTTTTATAAAGACCAAACACACTGCAGCAGTTGAAACAGTAAACACTGAAGCAGAGCCAGACAGTATATTTCCTAAATGATCTTCTTGGGATAGGAAGTCAATTACTCTTATAATGCACTGATCCCTAGCTGGATTAGGCCATTGGTCTTCAGCACATTTCACACAGGTTTCCACATCTAAAAAGTAAAAAAAATAACTTTAAATGGAAGGCAATAATCAGTCAATTGATCTTTTAGTGGATAAACTCCACAGAAGGAGAACGAAGGATTAAAAATAAGCACTTTTTCACCTGCAATGGGGTATACATTACACAATTGTGTAGGACGCACAATAAAAGACTGGTCATCTTAAAGTACAGTATGTTCAAAGTACATTGCGATGAACATTAATAACCCATTTTAAAGATGATACTTTCAATGAAATTATTCTCAAGTTATTCTTATTTTTGTACTATGCACATTTCAACTTTAATGTTGATTATTATTATATGTTGCTTTTCTCTTTGAAAACTAGTAAGCCACTTGTATTCGAATACCATTTTTAAACAGATGAAACCTACATCGGCCTGGCTACATGTGCATCTGAAGATTTTTATTCTCTCTGCCAAGGAACTGCTTCTAAGGCAACAAAGCTCTTGATATGAATTTGGACATTTGGGGGGGATACATTTCATCCAGTGGCATTACTACAATGGGACAGGTCCCACAAAATAATCTTCAGAGGAGCCCCTCTGGCCCTCCCACTCATGCCCTCTAAGATTAACAAACACCACTCACCAAGGTGATATTTGAAGTATATTTAACATGTGGAAATAATGTATGAATCTGCTTCCTGTCCCAACCTTGTGTCTGTTTTCAGACTCTACTTTGCTTGCCTAGACCTTGTGTCTGAACCTGGACTCTGATTTCTGCCTTCTTCACATTTTCTGTTGAGGTCTAAACAAGCAGTTCCTGCCTAGCCTCAGTATGTTAGTTGTTACACAGTGGGTAGTCTCCTTAGTCTCCTTACAAACAGTCCAACCAGCCAAACCCATGCCTGACAAAAAGTTTCACTCATTACTAGCCTCCATCTTATCTACAGGTTGTATGTGTGCATGAGAACCTGTGACACAAGGCCCCAGTAAAGAGTTCTGCCTCAAAGAAACCAACCCCTTAGAGAAGTTGGGAAACAAAGACCCCATAAATTAGGTCTAAATAGTAATAGAAATAGTTCTATCACAGTACAATCTTGAAGTGTAAGATAGATAAATATAGCTAGAAAGAGCAAACTTGTGCTTCAGCTAGGATAGATAGATAGATAGATAGATAGATGGAGGTAGTTCTTCCTTAGGCAAAACTGGCCTAAAATGTAGGGACCATAGTACTTAAAAAGGAATCAGGCTAGTATATTACTCCATGAACATTTCTACTGGAGGTTATCTGGACCACTAGCTGGTAGCCTTAAAGTTGCATCTCACAACCTGCCAGACTGTCTCTACAGTGGAACAGTTTCTTCGCTCGACATATGATTCATTACTGTCTAGCCCTTGTTATAATGACCTTGTGGTGTGTTTTACAAGAAGCAGAATTGCATTTTTAAAAACCTCTGGATATCTGTTTATGGATTTGTAGTCAGGATGGTCTGATGGAGCCTCTATGGTATGAGACACATGTAGGAAGGATGTCCCTGCCCTGTAGAGCTATGTGGTATGAGACACAGTAGGAAGGAGGTCCCTGCCCCGTAGAGCTTACAATCTAAGTATTGCGTTTTAAAACCTCTAGATATTTGTTTATGGATTTGTCTTGATGGTCTGACAGCCTCTACTCTGATGAACCCATACATTGAACTACAAGGAATACATCACCCACCCTTTGCGGGTACCTTAGAAGCAGTCCAATGTAACCAATGTTCTACTGCACTTAGCTAGAAAATACTTTCTGGGGCGACTTAGGGTTACAGTATTTTGTCACTTTATACAAATATCATTGGACCTCTATTAATCTCAAACAAAAGAATGTTTTAAAGCAGCCAGACAACTTGTCCAACATATCTTTACATTTTTGACAGGTCCTAAGTATAGGCAATTGTTTGCACTCCTCCAGGCCATATGAAAAAATCCTATTGACAATACATCTGAAGAGTAGGTAACTATTAGTAGACAATAACGAAATAGATACTAAATACATGTATTTCCCTTAGATCATTCTGTTCTACTCACCTGCAGAATTTGAGATTTCCCCTTCAGAACATGAAACACAGTCGAAGCAACACGGTGGCCTCCCATTCTGATGAGCTTTTCGCTGGCCAGAAGAACACATTTCAGAGCACTGTGATGTCTTAAACATTAAATAAAAAGTTTTATGGTCATGTTATCTTTAAAAATAGAGATGATCAGAGATGAATGGAGTAAATAGAGTTGTTACATTTATAAGGGTAAGTAGGGGGCAGGAGGTTAAAGCAGCTGGTTGACATTAAGTTTATCCCAACAGATTTGCTGCTGAGATACTCCGACTATCACTTACACTGTCACATTTTATATTTTCTGCATGATTGTGACAGCTATTGTTACCAAACAGGCACAAGACTATAGTTGTACATTTCAACTTCCATTTAAAGTCTCAGTCAACTTAGTCTAAATTACCTGCCCAATGCATTTATTTAAATAATCAGGTTAATCATGTTAAACACTTTCTATCTGGCAATCCTGGGTAAGTGCATTTTCTGAAAATTACCAGGGTTCCACATATGCAAAGTGTTTTACATGGGATAATTCAAAATGAATGATTTATTTTGATTTCATAAAAATTCAAGATAAAGTGGGCAATGTAAGAGTGGTATGAATTTTGTTCACGTTGATGAGGATACAAGGAGTTGCCCATGGTGGAGCAGAGTTACCGTGGGTGACAAATCTCCCCATGTACCAGCACCCTACGTTCTGTGGGTGTGTTCTTTCTCTGAGCCAGTGAGTGCCTTAGCAGTGATAAAATTACACACTTGCGTTTTGCTACTGAAATTTTTTTATGTACAGTAAATACTGATAACGTTCCACTGAGTGATTTCACTTTATTCCAAATCAAAATGACCCTAATAGTTATGAGCGAATCTGTCCCGTTTCGCTTCTCGAATCAACAGAAAAATTCCCGAAATGGCGAAAAGTCCACAAAACGGAAAAAAATCCACAAAACGTGTTTGTTGCATGACTTTTTTGTCAATTGTGTCATTTTTGTTGCGCGTCTAATTTTTTAAGCGACCGTGTCAATTTTGATGTATCCGTGCCTATGTTTTATGCGACCACTCCCACTTTGGCACACATTTTAGGGGACTGCGCCTATTTTAATGCAACCTCGCCTTTTTTTGATGTGCAACAAATTTTTCTGCGGCTAATTTCCTCTGAAGTTTGCAAAACAATGCACCAATGCCGAAATGCAGAAATTCACTGCGATTCCATGACCGCCAAAAAAATTTGCTCATCACTAGACCACAACATTTAAAGTTCCTATCAATCCAACATTTGAAATCTACTAGAGTGAGACCGGGTTGGAAGCAAACATTATTAATAAGAGATTAATAAGAGACTGGAATATGGACTGTGGACTGGACTGGAATGTGGACACAGGAGGTGTACTTTTTAAATTATTGGAGATAAAGGATTATCCTTTATCTTACGGGAACCCCCAAGATGATGAACAAGAGGCAGGACAATCTACCCAATATAGAACCAGAATTAATTCAGAGAGAAAAAAGATTTATTGCTTTAAAACTTATAGATGAAATTCAATTTGAGACGCAATTCAATTAAAAATAAACTTATCTCACTGTTTATCATGTGAAAACTCTACTGAAGTCTATGGGAAAAACTGGAACTGAATTAGGAGAAAAGCTTTTTCTTCTCGATTTGAATCTCGTTTATGAGTTGTCATGTGATAAAGTATGAGATAACCGGTTTCACTAAATTTAATCTGATCCTATATTAGGTAGATTGTCCTGCCTCTTGTTCATCATCTTGGGGGTTTCCATAAGGCTATGCTAATCCTTTATCTGCGCCAATTAAACCAACTTATAATATTTATAAAAGTCAAAAGCCACTAATCTACCATTTTTTTTTATTTGAATTTCAAGTTTGCCTAATAATTCTAGCTTTCTTGCCTTCCCATTAATAACAATCTACAGCTTTTTTAAGGAATCTCCCTTTATGACTAGGGTACCATATGGGAGGGGCTCCTTAAAAGTACAGAATTCTGCTACATGCATACAGTGCTTGTCAGGGATCTTACAATGTTTTTTCCAGAGTTTGATGCAGTAGATGCTTCTGCTGATTTACTCAAATGTGGTTGGTTAGAATGACTATAGTCAGTCATTGTGTAGGATTTATGGGGCGTAAATAGAATGGATAATCTCACCTAGTGTAATCAGTACCATGTCTTAAGTTGTTTAGAAAGTTTACAAATCTTTTCCAGTTCAGATAAGTGCTACCTTGCATAAAGGCGGTGATTCATCAAGGGTATTGTCATATTGTCATGTCTCCAGCACAGCTTCCATCATTTTTGCTGTTTATTGTGCTCATAAGCAGTGAACTCCCTCTGCTGACTGTTTGCTGCAAATGCAGCCATTCATTTTCTGCAACCTATGACCTCATGGAACCACCACACTTCCTGCCATGTGATGTTTGCAATGCTTTGTGGGAGTACAGACTCCATTTTGTAGATCATGCTGCACAAGAAGCACACACTATCCATCTTCTCCCCATGGTAGCATCGCTGGTAAGCATTATGGTCATAAACCCTGGACTGAGCCACTATTAAAAAGCTGCCAGCTCCTCAGAGACACTGTGGCATATAATCAGATCCAGAAATGTTTTGTATGTTGCAGTTGTTTTTGTGTTAGTGTATTCCCCATATACTCATTGTACTTTATCTCCTTTGTATTACAGTTTTACCACATTTATATCCACAATCACCCAGTAAAGTTCTACAGATTTACCCTTTGTCTCTTTATTGGAGTGTGGGAAGGTTTAGCTGTATGTCAAGCTACATACTACCTCAGGGTAACACGTGGGGAGGACAGAACACATATACCTATTAAACTTTACCTCCGTCTGTTATGTTCTCTGGTAGCTACAAATAATATCATAATTACATTTTTTAAACATATAGGAAAAAAATAACTCAGTATGACTTCATGTTCCAGGACTATTCTGTTCTATGATCAGAGCTGAATTACATTTGTATTTCTACATTGAAGTTCTTACCTGTTCAAAATAAGGGGCCCAGGTAATTGCAGTCTCATTAATAATCAGCTGATCACTATTTGGTAAGAATTTTCCAACATGGATCTTATTAATTGTTCCATTTTCATTAATAATCCAATTCAATATGTCAAACTTTCCAGGAATATTTCCTTCCTTGGAGAAGAAAAATTCCTCTCCGGATGGCGTTTTCAGGTGAAGGTTTTTTAGGTAATAGTTTAGCTAGTAAATAAAAATCGTAAAATTAAAAATTGATTTCAGTTTAAATTATTTGTTTTACCATTTCTTTTGACATGTTTGTCTCTATAGTCACAAGATGGCTGGTTTATAGCCAGTGGTAACGATAACTACTTCTTTAACCAACTCAATAACGAAAAGTGAAATGCAAATGTTATTGACTATACAATACTAGGGGGCACATTTACTAACTGACGAATCCGAATCCGAATTGGAAAAATTCCGATTGGAAACGAACATTTTGCGATTTTTTCGTATTTTTTTGCGATTTTTTCGTCTCCGTTACGATTTTTCGGAAATTGTCGCGACTTTTTTGGAACCATTATGACTTGCGTGAAAAGTCGCAACTTTTTCGTAAGCGTTACGACTTGCGCGAAAAGTCCCGATTTTTTTATATTGACACATCCCATAGGACTCAATGGCACTCTGCAGCTCCAACCCGGCCCAAGGAAAGTCTCCCATAGGGCTCAATGGCACTCTGCAGCTCCAACCCGGCCCAAGGAAAGTCTCCCATAGGGCTCAATGGCACTCTGCAGCTCCAACCCGGCCCAAGGAAAGCCTCCCATAGGGCTCAATGGCACTCTGCAGCTCCAACCCGGCCCAAGGAAAGTCTCCCATAGGGCTCAATGGCACTCTGCAGCTCCAACCCGGCCCAAGGAAAGTCTCCCATAGGGCTCAATGGCACTCTGCAGCTCCAACCCGGCCCAAGGAAAGCCTCCCATAGGGCTCAATGGCACTCTGCAGCTCCAACCTGGCCCAAGGAAAGTCTCCCATAGGGCTCAATGGCACTCTGCAGCTCCAACCCGGCCCAAGGAAAGTCTCCCATAGGGCTCAATGGCACTCTGCAGCTCCAACCTGGCCCAAGGAAAGTCTCCCATAGGGCTCAATGGCACTCTGCAGCTCCAACCTGGCCCAAGGAAAGTCTCCCATAGGGCTCAATGGCACTCTGCAGCTCCAACCCGGCCCAAGGAAAGTCTCCCATAGGGCTCAATGGCACTCTGCAGCTCGAACCCGGCCCAAGGAAAGTCTCCCATAGGGCTCAATGGCACTCTGCAGCTCCAACCCGGCCCAAGGAAAGCCTCCCATAGGGCTCAATGGCACTCTGCAGCTCGAACCCGGCCCAAGGAAAGCCTCCCATAGGGCTCAATGGCACTCTGCAGCTCCAACCCGGCCCAAGGAAAGTCTCCCATAGGCCTCAATGGCACTCTGCAGCTCCAACCTGGCCCAAGGAAAGCCTCCCATAGGGCTCAATGGCACTCTGCAGCTCCAACCCGGCCCAAGGAAAGTCTCCCATAGGGCTCAATAGCACTCTGCAGCTCCAACCCGGCCCAAGGAAAGTCTCCCATAGGGCTCAATGGCACTCTGCAGCTCCAACCCGGCCCGAGGAAAGTCTCCCATAGGGCTCAATGGCACTCTGCAGCTCCAACCCGGCCCGAGGAAAGTCTCCCATAGGGCTCAATGGCACTCTGCAGCTCCAACCCGGCCCAAGGAAAGTCTCCCATAGGAATCAATGGCACTCTGCAGCTCCAACCCGGCCCAAGGAAAGTCTCCCATAGGGCTCAATGGCACTCTGCAGCTCCAACCTGGCCCAAGGAAAGTCTCCCATAGGGCTCAATGGCACTCTGCAGCTCCAACCTGTCCCAAGGAAAGTCTCCCATGGGGCTCAATGGCACTCTGCTGCTCCAACCCGGCCCGAGGAAAGTCTCCCATAGGGCTCAATGGCACTCTGCAGCTCCAACCCGGCCCAAGGAAAGTCTCCCATAGGAATCAATGGCACTCTGCAGCTCCAACCCGGCCCAAGGAAAGTCTCCCATAGGGCTCAATGGCACTCTGCAGCTCCAACCCGGCCCAAGGAAAGTCTCCCATAGGGCTCAATGGCACTCTGCAGCTCCAACCTGGCCCAAGAAAAATCACCATACTGAAGCTTGAATGAATCCGAAACTTTCGCACTCGGCGCGAAAGCTGCAAAAAAGTTGTGACAATTCACGCAAATCGTAACGCTACGAAAAAGTCGCGGCATTTTGCGAAACATTCGGAATGGCTACGAAAAAGTCGTGAAAATTTTGCGGAAAATCGCAAAATACTAATCATTACCAAAAAAAAAAACGCATTCGGACGCCGTCAGAACATTCGTGGGTAAGTAAATGTGCCCCTAGGTTTCCTGATCTTTACTTGCATACAATAAAGACTAGAAGTCTTGAAGTGTTGAAGACATAATTTATATCCTATACAGCAGTGCTGTACAACTGGCGGCCCGCAGGCCGCATTCAGCCCTCGACCACCCTCTGTGTGGCCCCCCACCTGTCTGGCTGCTTTGATGTCTTAATTTTGTGTTAGCTTTAAATGGTATCAGTACTGAGATTAACTGCCCCCCTGCATGGTTATCACCTCAGATTAAGGCTGTAATCACTCTGTATTGTTTAAAAATGTAATCCCCTGTGTTGTTCACGCCTTTTAATCTCTGCATTGTTCACCCCCTGCAGTGTTCACACCTCAGGCTCAGGCTGTAATCACCCACATTGTTCACCACTTCACACCTCAGACATTGTATGTACTGCTTGGCCTATGCTGCCTGTGTTTAGGCAGCATAGGGTAGACAGAGTATGGCACATAGGCAGCATTGGGCAGGGAGGCTATGGCACACACAGGCAGCATAGGACAGGCAGAGTATGGCAAACACAGGCAGCATAGGACAGGCAGAGTATGGTACATACAGGCAGCATAGGACAGGCAGAGTATGGCACACACAGGCAGCATAGGACAGGCAGAGTATGGCACACACAGGCAGCATAGGACAGGCAGAGTGCTGCCTGTGTGTGCCATACTCTGCCTACCCTATGCTGCCTGTGGGAGGTGAACCTGGCAGGGGTCTGTTCTGGGAGTTTGTTAGCAGTTGGAAATAGCCATTAAATGGTCCCTAAGGTGTGTAATTATATGCTGGGGGTTGCTGTGCTATCCACAGGGGAGGAGGAGGCATATGGATTTAAGGGTGTGTCTTAATATGACATAATATAATTCTTTAACATATGAATGATGGTTGATATCCCTGCAGCGACCATTGTGATAAAATGGGTGTGGTTTGAAGTGGGTGTGGTTTAAAATGGAGGCATGGCCAAAACTGGCTTCCATTAGTGGCCCTTCACCATGTATGCGAGAGAAATTCTGGCCCTCGGCACCGCAGAAGTTGGACAGCACTGCTATACAGCTATATAAGATGCAATGTGTAAACATTCATACAAACCTTAAATCTTATTTTGCTCATCTCTTTAGAGGACCATAATTCTCCAAGTAACTGCATATTATCTAAGGCATGGGCTAGAGCATACACTGCCATGTATATTGTGTGTTTAATACGGTGGGTAATGGTCTCTTCTTGTAATAAATGTTCTTTTATACTGTGTTTCTTCAAACATGTAACATTTTTAACACCATCAAGGACAACTTCTGAACATTCTGCAATTAAGTCGAAGGCCGTTTGTAGAAATATATTTTCCGACAAATCTGTCCAAAGTTTGTACGAAAGAAAGTCATTCAGTCCAGGAATGTCTCCTCTTGGAAGTGCAATTAATAATGATCCATTCATTAAATAATATAATTCTGTGAAGTCATTTTCTATAACAATATCCAGGGCTACTGAGCATATAAAAACCCTTTCTGATTTCAGCTTGAAAGTCCCATATGATAGCAAGTTTGTCAAAGAGCTTATTCTAAAATAAAAAATAATGACTCTGACAGAGGAATGTTTAATGACCTCAATAGCATCAATAGCACTTGCATGTGAAAAAGGGGGTGAATTTGCTATGCTTATTAAAAAATCCACACAGATTCCATTTTTCCCCATTTCCTTTCTCAGCTCCTCACTGGCTTGGTAGTTGCTCTTATCATCTGATGCAATAATTCCCACCCAAGTCCAGCCAAAGTGCTTGAGTAATTTGATGATAACTCTAAACTGGGAATACTCATTGGGAACTGTACGATAAACGGATGGAAAATTAATACGATCATTAAACACAGGATCCAGAGCTCCGTAACTTATCTGAAAGAAATAGATTTTGCTTAGGCTATATCTTAATATTACAGTAAATCTGCTATTTTTAAAGTCTATATTGATAGCTACGAAAATATATTATAAGATGGCACATTATTAATTGAGATAAACATAACATTTAATTAAGGCAAAATGACGATATGATATTAACCTACTGCCAAACCCATTTTAATTAATGAGGTACCGATTTACATATGTAATCATATGAAGTGCTCCAAACTGGTTGTGAATGCCAAATAACTGACATAAAATATAAAGCAATTTGTATTTTACATGAGAGTATATGACTTTCTGCACACAGCTTTTTTTTTAACACAGACCATAGCCCTTCATTAATTTTATGATTCCCCTATAATAATCTGAAGGAGGGATGTGCTATAGGGGATTTGTTTCTACAATAATTAGTCAAATAGCCAGATAAAAAGTAATAGCAATAACAAATGTGTTTTTATTGCTAATAGACTGTGCAGTGAGATGACATATAACCATGCCAGCAAAAGCACTTTTCTGAACTACAGTTTGAAAAGGTCATAGCAATTGTCCGTACCTGAGGGTATCCATACAGCTGAGTGATTTCTGCAATGGTGTAAGTTGTAGAAGATAACAAGTGGCCAACAAATGCCACCAACTTCTGATCTTGTTGACAATTATAGTTGAGAGTTGGATATTCATCCTTGGATAATAATCTGAAAGTGCTCATTAATGCCATTGCTTCACTGGTACATGTATCGTAGATACGGTATCCTACAGTAATGTTGGGTAAAAGCTCTGTGCTGTTGTTGATCTCCTCTATAGCATACATAAAGGCCAGGAGGTGGGTCAGATGCTGAAATGATTGTCTGTTGGATTAATGTAGTAATTAAAAATTACATTATTAATGTGAACAGGCTGGTTCCACTTTAATGTTAATGTTATATTTATGGAAGTGACAGTTGGTAATAAAAGTAGTACGAAACAGGCCTACACCCCTGTCAGTAGAATGGAACTACACTATGCTTTTAAGTAGTGATGTGTGAAATTTCACCAAAATGTACTGGATGTAACGGGAAGACAAAATAACATTGCAACATGGAAGATCTGTCATGTTGATGTCATGTGATCCCCCATGTGATTGCCTGGACTGTAGGCTCCTCAGAAGGGGGCTGGGACAGTTATCATAGCATAGATGGCATATGGGCTGGACCTTAACTTAATTTCCCAAATTAACCTAATGTCCCAAATCAAAATGATCTAGACCTAATCTAATGTTCCAAAATTGGTCAACAAACTTGACCAATCAAAACAGCCACATTCTGTATCAAACCCTAGACCTTAGCATTAAAGATTGCAAACCAGAAGCTTTAATCTTCTATTCTACGTTTTTCTTTCTGACGGTATGAAAAACAAAAATGTGGTATACATTTACAAAAAAATGTACCACTGAGAATCAATAACAGGCCAAAAATATGTACTTGCTTCTATATACAAGTATAGGGTCCCTTATTCAGAAACCCGTTATCTAAAGACTTCAAATTATGAGAAGGTCATAAGACGTTTTTTAAACAATGATTTCCTTTTTCTGTGTCCAGATATGGACCTGTTATCCAGAATGCTCGGGTCCTGGGGTTTTCCGGATAAGGGATCTTTCTGAAATTTGAATTTCTATAACTTAGGTCTGCTAAAAATCATTTAAATATTGAATAAACCCAATAGGCTTGTATTGCCTCCAATAAGGATTAATTATATCTTAGTTGGAATCAAGTACAGGTACTGTTTTATTATTACAGAGAAAAGGAAATCATTTAACCATTAAATAAACCCAATAGGGCTGTTCTGCCCCCAATAAGGGGTAATTATATCTTAGTTGGGATCAAGTACAGGTACTGTTTTATTATTACAGAGAAACTGGAATCATTTAACCATGCAATAAACCCAATAGGGCTGTTCTGCCCCAATAAGGGGTAATTATATCTTAGTTGGGATCAAGTACAGGTACTGTTTTATTATTACAGAGAAAAGGGAATCATTTAACCATTAAATAAACCCAATAGGACTGTTCTGCCCCAATAAGGGGTAATTATATCTTAGTTGGGATCAAGTACAGGTACTGTTTTATTATTACAGAGAAACTGGAATCATTTAACCATGCAATAAACCCAATAGGGCTGTTCTGCCCCAATAAGGGGTAATTATATCTTAGTTGGGATCAAGTACAGGTACTGTTTTATTATTACAGAGAAAAGGGAATCATTTAACCATTAAATAAACCCAATAGGACTGTTCTGCCCCAATAAGGGGTAATTATATCTTAGTTGGGATCAAGTACAGGTACTGTTTTATTATTACAGAGAAAAGGGAATCATTTAACCATTAAATAAACCCAATAGGGCTGTTCTGCCCCAATAAGGGGTAATTATATCTTAGTTGGGATCAAGTACAGGTACTGTTTTATTATTACAGAGAAAAGGGAATCATTTAACCATTAAATAAACCCAATAGGGCTGTTCTGCCCCCAATAAGGGGTAATTATATCTTAGTTGGGATCAAGTACAGGTACTGTTTTATTATTACAGAGAAAAGGGAATCATTTAAACATTAAATAAACCCAATAGGGCTGTTCTGCCCCCAATAAGGGGTAATTATATCTTAGTTGGGATCAAGTACAGGTACTGTTTTATTATTACAGAGAAAAGGGAAATCATTTTTTAAAATTAGAATGAATTTCTTATAATGGAGTCTATGGGAGATGGCCTTTCTGTAATTTGGGATAACGGGTGTCCAGATAATGGATCCCATACATACACCTGTAGTTGCACATAAAAGCTTTCCTTTAAACTGACAGTAATTCCAGAATTCCCTCTCAGACCTGTATCAGTAGGCACAGCAGATTTGGCCATTTCACCAAAAGTGAGCAGGCACTCAAAAATTCAAATGTACCAGGCAAAATAAAGCAAAAAGCATATTTTATGAAGTTTCCATGACCTTAAAAGCATTTGCTAATGCTACAGATGCATTTATTTGGCATAACTAGCAGTCTGCGGATTGGCACCCATACTCAATGTTACTATTAGTAAGTCTCGCTCAGACAGGGCTCCTATTTAGCTGCTTATGCCTTTCTGATCAGAATGACCATTGTTTTGTCTATTGGCCTATTGATTTACCCATTATAAAAGATGTCTAGAAAGAAAAGCTGGATACAACTATCTGAAATACAATAAAATAGAAAAACCTGGAGCTAGGCTGAAATATACCATAACCTGTACATTCCACATAGCAGAGCAAAGCAATTGCAGAGGCGCATTGTTGTAGTTCTCCATTGCATTTCATTGGGCTGGGAAAAGCAGGAATTGTATTGTTCATTTTCTTCTTCTGAATATACAGCATGTTAATGGGATTCCCCTGCCTTGTTATGTTAACAGCAATAACTGGTGATTTCAGTTCTTGACCAGTAGTGCAAAGTACTGAGCTGTAATAAGTATTCTCACTTACCTGCCCGTGCTGCTTTAAACTACTGTCAAAATCCCAAATAAACAGACCAGTATTGTTTAACATTGTCTTCTCCTTTTGCTCAATATAAATAAACTTTGATAGTGTTAAATAGTGGTGAGTGAATCTGTCCTATTTTGCTTTGCTAAAAAATTCATGAAATGGCAGAAAATTCCCAAATTGTGGCTACTGCATGACTTTTTTGATGTGCTCAAATTTTTGGTTTTGGCAATTTTCCGCAGCAGTTTCAAGAAAAATTGTCAATGCCGAAATGTGTCATTTTGCAGTGAACCCATGTCTGCTGAAAAAATTTGCTCATCCCTTGTTCCAAATACCTCCCAAAACATTTTAAATTGGATACTGTGATGTAACGTATATAACTTTTATTGTGTTAAACTCACAAAGAAACCTGACTCTGTCTGTATATCACCTAAAGTTATAATCTGGAAACCCATTATATAGAAAGCTCCAAAATACCATTTCATGTCCTTTCGCATTCTATTAATAAAATGCCTGCTGTAATAAAAAGACAGTACCTTACAGTACAGAACAAAAACCTTTTTCTGGAAAAAACCTCAAGTCCTAAGAATTTTGAACAACAGACCTGGAAGTGACACAAATTCACCTCTATCTTTCTGTAGCATTTTTCATTGTATCTGCTCTGTAACTTTTTTAAACAGCTGCAGGTAGTGTTGTAGCTTTTCTCATTGAAGAATAATCTCAGTAGGACCCTGTGCCCTGTAAGAAAAGTAGGAAATGTGTCCTCTCTAGGTACCATCCAACCCGCTTGTTACGCTCCTCTACTGACCTGCTCCTCAACTCCTCTCTCATTCCCTCCTCACACGCTCGCATTCAAGACTTTGCAAGGGCTGCCCCCCTTCTCTGGAATTCGCTCCCACAAACTGTCAGACTTTCTCCCAATCTCTCTGCCTTCAAGAGATCTGTAAAAACACATTTATTTAGAGAGGCTTACCCTAATCTAGCTTAGCAACACCCTGTGCCACACCTCCCACAACTCTGGTCATGCCCATTCCCACACCTTGTGTCTCAGCCCTTTCTCCTTGTAGATTGTAAGCTCTTTTGGGCAGGGCCCTCTTTACCTCTTGTATCGGTTATTGATTGCTTTATATGTTACTCTGTATGTCCAATGTATGTAACCCACTTATTGTACAGCGCAGCGGAAAATGTTGGCACTTTATAAATAAATGTTAATGTTATGTAATGTCCTTTTATCAACAGTGACTGTGTTACTTACCCTATACAAACATCAGAACAAGGAGATTCTTGGAAATGCTCCAATTCTAAATAGTTCTGAAGAAAGATTTGCAGAATGCCTCCTATTATAATGTGTCCATCAACAGCATACACCTTTTGTTTAGGACAGTAAAGCCCTGCATTTGGTTGGTCAAGTTCTGATGTGTTATATTGTCCTGTGCTACAAGAAAAGAAAAGAAGAACCAGAATAAACATTTGAAGTATGAGTTTCCAACAAGGTTTGGCCAACTTTGGCAAACACAGTTCCTTTCTGCATAGATACAAGTGTCCATGAATGCATATTGAATCATGTAAAGATAAAGGCCAGGGATTCATAAGAAGAACACAAGCAGATGGTGCCGTGCAATGTTATAGAAAATGGCTAAAGCATGTACTGTACAGGGAGCCTGCTTTTATCCCTTCAGAATCTTTTCTTTCTTTAATTATATCTTATGTTTTTTCTATTTGGAAATCAGCACACTGAAGACATGGCTGGTGTCCTGTGAGTATCTATTAAAAAAACTTAATGTCAGTAACCAGCCTATACCAATCCTTAGCAAAAATAGCCAGTCTGTAACGTTTTTTAACTAAAGAGCATTGCATGAAACATTGGGATTAATAAGTTTTGTGCCTTGCACTTGTGTATCACAGCATCACAGAATTCCAACATTATTACATTCGCAAGAAGACACTGTACCTAACACAATAGCCTGATGTGTGAAAATAAACACAATATGCTGAAAGTTATCCAGTTCATGTTATTTCGGTTGTTGAGCACGAGGATGATGCTTGTGCCCAGTTCCTTAGACAAAAGTGTGCTGTGCCTATTGATGTACGGCACTGAGGTAATCCTAAAGCTGCCACCTGGTCCAAAAGTGGCAGTAGCTCCAGGGTTCCCCTTTGTCAGGGATAGGTACAACTGCTCTCCATTCAGAATGGGAGGAAGGAAGGGATGAGCAGCGCAGAGTGCAACTATATGGGAGAGAAAAGGGCTCCCTTTGGCACAAGAACCTTTAAAAAAATGGCTGAAGGGAAATTGGTTTGAATGAAACTGCAGTATTGCACATAAATGAATGTTTCTCTTGTATAACTGATCATAGGCAGCCAAACTTATTCAACTTCCAGCCCCAGTTTTATTAAATTAGATTATTGATTGTTTGAATATCTCGTATGTTAGACCAGGGACCAAGGAAAGACTACATATATATATATATATATATATATATATATATATATACTGTATATATGTATATATATATATATATTTGCACCTTGAAAAAGGTCCCAAAAGGGACCGAAACGTTGGTTGTACATGCAATTTTAATACACAAGAGATTTTTGGAAACACAAAGACCCTTGGTGCTGGCTGTTTTATTTTGATAGATATATAGGTTTTTAATTATTTTTTTTTTAACTCATTGAATAAATTAGCATTTTATAAAGTTTTCTATGGGAATGGACAAAAGGTTAAAAATCCAATTAAGCATCTAATTGCCAAAAGTCTTGCTTTCCCCACAAAGCTGCTGTTAGTTTCTGCTTTACTGACAGGGTTCTAGTGTGAAATCTTTATAATGAGGGGATAGATACTTACACCACCATCCATCCAGATTCATTTTTAAAGGACCAGTAGCGTCAAAAAAATGAAATACTTCCTTTTACATAAAGGGCCCTATTTATTATGCTGTGTAAAATGAAATTCACCGAAAAAACGGTGTAAAAATAACGCAGATTTTACTCTGTTTTTTTTCACACCAAAGCCTGGCGATGTGTGGCAAATTGTATCACCGCTTTTTACACAGCACAATCAATTTGCCCCTCAAAGTTTATATTTGCTGATCAAGCACCCACAATCAAACTATTTATTGGCAACAATCATCTTTTTTATGAGAGAGAGAGATTTCATTCTATATTCTGTAAGAGAGCCATAAATTATATTGGATCCCTGTTCATCTTCCTGTGTAAGAGCTTACCCTTGTATGGCCAAAGAACAGGGGGCCACCAGCAGACCTTCCATCTTCCAATTAACTTTTGACAGAAGCCCCCCACAGAGACTCATTAGTTTAATCAAGTAGAGAAGCTTTACAGAATATGTATTTCAAATTATTTGCTTCTATGTCATATGTTGCTCCCTCGGCTGTTGAAATAGGGTGGCACAACTGGAAATAGTGTTTGGGCTTGGACCTAAGGTGATTTTGTAGCAGGGAATTGGAGGCAGTCAAGAAAGCTTGTGCACCATGTGCTGTACATGACAGAAAGCAGGACGGAAGGTTTATAGGAAAGGAGGCCTGCTCAATGGCTTAAGGTTGTCTGCTAGTGCATTTACACATGGCAGTGACAGGGAAGGCTTTGGAAAAGGGAACAAGAAGTGTGTGAGGATTATCAAGATGACTATTCATTTTGTATAAATGATATAGTCTGTACCTCTTTCTGACTGTGCCTTGGTTCATCAAATTACTTTGTTAGATGTCTACATTTCACAGCAAAGGCCTGTTTAATCATATTCCTTGTGATGGAAGTCCCCCAGCAATGAGAGATCCCAATGTCAATCTGCCCGTAGCACACCTCCATTACCCACAACACACACTCTTGATTGATTTCTTCTTTTAATAATTATTTAGTGTCTGATTTGTAGTGTGTGACTGTATTTTAGCAGTAGGCTTTCCTTTAACATTGAGCTCTGGTTTTAGCAAAATAATGTAGCATTTTGGAGTAAATATACACAATAACAGTCCTGCTGCAGAGGCCTGGATGGCAAATATCTCCACTGCAACCATGTGTTTGCCTTTGGTGCTCAGGTATGTTGGGATGAAGGAGGCC
The DNA here is from genome assembly GCF_000004195.4 of Xenopus tropicalis. NCBI lineage: Eukaryota > Metazoa > Chordata > Amphibia > Anura > Pipidae > Xenopus > Xenopus tropicalis. The sequence continues at coordinate 124,200,354 of NC_030684.2, read as the reverse complement.
CAGACACTGCAGAACACCAGCATGCTGAAGGTGATGTGCTGCGCCTCATTGAAACGGTCTGGTAACTTGCGAGCAATGAAAGCGACAGCAAAGCTAATAAGGGATAATACACCAATGTATGAAACTGCCAGATAGAAACTTATAATGGAACCTTCATTACATTGTAGAATCAATTTTCCTGGTATTGTTTTATCAATCTCTACATGTGGTGGATACAAACTTAGCCAAATTACACATAATACAAATTCCCCAAAAGAGCAAAGAAAGACCACACCCACAGAAATGTTAATTCTTATCCATTTTCTAAACTTCTTATGCACTTGTGTGGCTTTAAATGCAGCTAAAACCATTAATGTTTTCCCTAAAATTGAAGAAATAGCAATGGATAAAACAAACATAACCGTAGTTTGTCTCAGCATGCAGGTAACCCCAGTAGGTTGTCCAATAAAGATGAAGGTGCAAAGGAAGGACATCAGAAGAGCCATAAGTAGGATGTAGCTGATGTTCTGATTATTGGCACAAACTATAGGAGTCCTTCTGTGTTTTATAAAGACCAAACACACTGCAGCAGTTGAAACAGTAAACACTGAAGCAGAGCCAGACAGTATATTTCCTAAATGATCTTCTTGGGACAGGAAGTCAATTACTCTTATAATGCACTGATCCCTAGTTGGGTTAGGCCAATGGTCTTCAGCACATTTCACACAGGTTTCCAGGTCTAAGAATAATAAAAAAAAAAAAGAAATTCAACTTTAAATTGAAAACAGTAATCAGTGTCTACATTGTTTAAATGGATATATTCTACAGAATGCTTAAGATGGAGTAAGATCCAAGGGATATACTGTACCTCCTTTATTATGCCTCTATGATCAACATTACAGCATAGTGCTCCATATTACTTAATTCTTCATCGATTCTTATTATCATGCATATTTCAATTTTAATGTTAACTCTCTTTCCTGCTTTAATACTTGTAATTTGTTTTTTTTTTTTTAAGTTTCTTTTCTCTTTGAAAACATGGTGAGTGACCTTTATTCTAACATCATCTTTAAATAGATGTAACCTACAGCTACCTGGGTACATCTGAACAATTTTTTATGAAGGAACTGTTTCTAAGGGAACAAAGCCAGTTGAAAGGACTACAGTTTATCCAGTTGCATATCTACTGTTATAGCCACTTATATAACTCTTCTCATACCTCCACTAGAATGTCTCCTTTCCTTTGTGTCTATGGTCAACCTCCTCCTGGTCCCCCATGTACAGTAGTATCAGACTGTTATAAAAAAACTTTTTACTCTTTTATATATCTAAGGTATCTGTGAAAATAACATCGTTAACGACCTGGTTTGGCATTTTAACACTGCTTGAGTTTATGCAAATTGGTCAATCATGCTCATGTTGGATTATCAATGAATGAGGACCAAGGATGCCAAATTGCCCAATGTTTTCTCCTTGATGCCCATGATTTATAATTGTTTTCCTCTGGCAATCTCTACACTCTCCTGTCATTGTTGACAGTCAACAATAATACGAGTTTGAGAAGATTCTTGTTCCTGAGGTTCTGCTTTGATTCTGACTACATTGATTGCTGCCTGCCCCAATATTTTTTCTAAATACAAACGTGAGCTTTCTTGACCCCTTGGAATTTGACTTTGTATACTGCTTCCTCCTTTGTGCAGACTTCAAACCCAGTAAGGGCCATAGGGCCTTGACAAACTCACCTGTAGAATTTGAGATTTCTCCTTCAGAACATGGAACACAGTCAAAGCAGCACGGTGGCCTCCCATTCTGATGAGCTCTTCGCTGGCCAGAAGAACACATTTTGGAGCACAGTGATGTCTTAAACATTAAATAAAAGTGTTAGGGTCATTTATTTTATTTATCTTTAAGAATAGAGAAGATCAGAGATGGAGTGAAGATAGAGCTGTTACATTTATAAGAGGAAGTAGAGGACATAGGGTCAAAGTAGTGGCTGATTACTTCATTAACTTCATCCTAATGGATTTTCTGCTGGGATGCTAATGCATCTCAGCAAAGAACTAGAACATTTGTGGCTCGCTATGCAAACATTCTTTTTCAATGGTGGCCAGCATTACTAGTGTCAGACTAAACCTCCTGGGGACAAGAATACCTACCATGCAGGATCCATTGTAAAAGCAATTGCTTTACATTGTGATTAATGTTGGGCAAATCCTTCCCATTTTGCTTTGGCACGAAATTTGCAAATCTTGCAAAAGATTAGCAAAACATTGAAAAATTCAAGAAACAATGAAAATGTTGCACGTCAAATTTTTTTTTGCATGGGCGACAACTTTTTGTGGCGCGCCAATTTTATTTTTTTTTTATTTGGTGAAACAATCCCCCAATAGTTATATGCAGAAATTTGCCGGTATCCATCCCTGGCAAAATATTTTGCCCATTACTAATGGTGATAAATTAAAAGATATGCCTATACTTCCTGAAGTGCTTCAGGACCCCCATTACAAAAAGGGAGATCTTAGCTTGCGATCTCCCCATATTTACTACTTTGGAGGAACTCAGCTCTTCCACCTTTCTGTAGGATAGAGGATTTTCACTATAAGCCTCTCAGGGGGTAAAATGGCTTAATAATGTGATCCATGAAGAAGCCTCAATCCTGTCTTAAACCCTTAAGGTGAAGTTGGGAATCACTGACAACTATTTAAAACTGATTGTTAAAGCATGCATTTAAGGCCCAATTAGGGTCATTAATGTTGGGCCCATAACTGACTTATTACAAGGCTAGCTTATGAAATTCTAGGATTCTATTTTAAAGAAAGCTTATTCTGTGTCTGGAACCATTTGTAAGCCTACTGTTGTTATTACTAATTTAGCCAGAGCTAATAAAATCTGGTTGGGTATTATTACATGTATTTTCAAGTATTATTGAGGAGAAGGAAAAGCTAATAAAGAGTTAATCTCAAGCTGCAGGCATACCTTCAGTTGTCTCAATAGTGCCCTTAAGTCTCCCCATACTTCAGATGATCAGAAGCCTCTTAGGAAAAAAAAATGCTGAGCTGTGTAAAGACAATTCCCATAAAACCTCACTCCTGCACCAAGACCAACACTGTGTACATGCCCAGTTTGTAAGACTATAAAAAAGCGTCCTGCTGATTGGCTCAGATCACACATTCCTAAGGGGGGGAGGGGGTACTTAGCATTCTTGAGGAAGGGGAAGTAGGAGAGGGGAGAGAGGAGAGAGCTGCATGTCTCTGGCACTGTAACGTTCAAGTTAGAATGGAACCAGTGTGCGACCGCTGTATGCAAAATCTGACTCCTACAGTATAACAGGAACTCCCAGCTCTTCCCGGTGTTCACCGACGCCCTTTTGGGGCCCCGGACTTTCTGCTGCGGTCCAAGCTGGGGTCCTGCAAACCTTCAGAGTTCAGACGAGATGCGAGGTACAGGCAAGGCAAAGGCAGAACGTAGTCGGGGTACAGGCACAAGTCGGGGCTGGCAGCAATATTCGTAGTCGGGGTACAGGCAAACGGTCAAGGCAGGTAGCAAGTATCGTGGTCAGGGTCAGGCAAAGGTCAAATCCGGAAACAGCAAACAAAATGCAAGAGCAGGTACTGTAGATAACAGAAGCCAGCTTGGGCAATGAAAACAATGAAGGAAGGGGTTTAAATAGCCGAATTTGGCGCCAAAAATCAAAGGAACCGGAAACCTAAAAAACCTACACAAAGATGGCGCCTAATGCTTCAGGGCGCGCGACTGCGCATGTCCGCGCTTCATCGCGCATGCGCAGTAACGCCGCGCCGTCCCTGCCGAACCCGGAAGTGCGGGCCCTTAATAGAGCGCGTCTGCCGGCCGGCGCGACCTAAGGTAGGGGAACGCGCCGGTCCGGCAGAGTGCCTCACAGGCACAGCAAAACAAAGAGACAATAAATTCTGCTTCTCAGTGCAGCATTTCTGTGAGTGCTTATGGCTGTATTTACATAGACCTTTCTGATAAAGCTTACTTAGTTTTTACCTTTCCTTCTCCTTTAAAGAAGCACTACACAAGAAGGTGTGCAGAGAAGAAATTCAAAACTCTTTGCATGCAGTGAAGCTTGTGAATGACTTCTGTGCAGAGGCTTCAATGGATGCACTTTAATTGGCAGCTAGAGACATGGACCTTGTTGTCACTGCCCACAAGTCTCTTTGACTCAGATATTGGTTGGCCGATACACCCTCCAAGCAAAATCTTTGTTTTCTACCCTATGAAGCTTTAGAGCACTATAACATTACAGTGTAATGATTTGTTTTTTTCTCTGTTCCTCTCAGCAGTGTGAAATTATATTATTATATTTATGTGATACATTTTTCCTAACAGTTATTATGTGGTTCATGGATCAATTAAGGGTTTAAGATTCTGTGATCCCTTAATATGTTATTCCATACACTTTTGTTTTGATGCTTGTCAGAAGTTTTGTGATTACTCCATGCAAGATATATAGGCTTGTTGTGACACATAAGCAACATCAGTACAATGATTTCCCTGTATTTTCCCACCACTGTTTATTAGGTAGCACTTAAGATGCATTTCATTTGGAGGAGGTCAAAATGTTTGTCTCCACATAAATTCACTTTCACTTCATCGTAAGTGCTGTGTTGTGTGATTTCCTATGCAGGCTAGAGTGTGTGTTTGTTTGTGTATGTATATGGGTTGTGACAGTATGGCTAGGAAAGAAAGCATTCTTTCCTAACAATGTAAGAGAAAGTATACATTTGAAGGGTGTGATGTGGACTGCAGAGGGATTCCTTGTGCAGAGGTAAAAAGGTGTGTGCTCCCACACCTGGGGGCCACTCAGTTTGAAGTCACTGAGAGTGAGAGATCACTCAGAAAGGTGTCCACTCTCCACTGTCCACTCACAGGGCAGGAAGGCTGCCTGTGTGTGTGAGGAACTCCCAGAGGGGCTGGGGGTGCTGCCTGACTGTGTGAGGAACTCCCAGAGGGGCTGGGGGTGCTGCCTGACTGTGTGAGGAACTCCCAGAGGGGCTGGGGGTGCTGCCTGTCTGTGTGAGGAACTCCCAGAGGGGCTGGGGGTGCTGCTTGTGTGTGTGAGGAACTCCCAGAGGGGCTGGGGTGCTGCCTGAGTGTGTGAGGAACTCCCAGAGGGGCTGGGGGTGCTGCCTGACTGTGTGAGGAACTCCCAGAGGGGCTGGGGGTGCTGCCTGAGTGTGTGAGGAACTCTCAGAGGGGCTGGGGGTGCTGCTTGTGTGTGTGAGGAACTCCCAGAGGGGCTGGGGTGCTGCCTGAGTGTGTGAGGAACTCCCAGAGGGGCTGGGGTGCTGCCTGAGTGTGTGAGGAACTCCCAGAGGGGCTGGGGTGCTGCCTGAGTGTGTGAGGAACTCCCAGAGGGGCTGGGGGTGCTGCCTGACTGTGTGAGGAACTCCCAGAGGGGCTGGGGGTGCTGCCTGAGTGTGTGAGGAACTCTCAGAGGGGCTGGGGGGGCTGCCTGAGTGTGTGAGGAACTCTCAGAGGGGCTGGGGGTGCTGCCTGAGTGTGTGAGGAACTCCCAGAGGGGCTGGGGGTGCTGCCTGTCTGTGTGAGGAACTCCCAGAGTGGCTGGGGGTGCTGCCTGAGTGTGTGAGGAACTCCCAGAGGGGCTGGGGGTGCTGCCTGAGTGTGTGAGGAACTCCCAGAGGGGCTGGGGGTGCTGCCTGAGTGTGTGAGGAACTCCCAGAGGGGCTGGGGGTGCTGCTTGTGTGTGTGAGGAACTCCCAGAGGGGCTGGGGGTGCTGCCTGACTGTGTGAGGAACTCCCAGAGGGGCTGGGGGGGCTGCCTGAGTGTGTGAGGAACTCCCAGAGGGGCTGGGGGTGCTGCCTGTCTGTGTGAGGAACTCCCAGAGTGGCTGGGGGTGCTGCCTGAGTGTGTGAGGAACTCCCAGAGGGGCTGGGGGTGCTGCCTGAGTGTGTGAGGAACTCCCAGAGTTGCTGGGGGTGCTGCCTGAGTGTGTGAGGAACTCCCAGAGGGGCTGGGGGTGCTGCCTGTCTGTGTGAGGAACTCCCAGAGGGGCTGGGGGTGCTGCCTGTCTGTGTGAGGAACTCCCAGAGGGGCTGGGGGTGCTGCCTGACTGTGTGAGGAAGGAGCAGAGGGAGTGGTAACCAAGTGTAAGAGAGCTGAGAAGAGTCAGCAAGGCTTAGTGAGAAGCCTAAGTGGGCCAGGGGCTGGTGAGCTGGTATCCCAAGAGGGGAGAGACAGCAGGGCTGAGTGAGTAGTTCGAGTGTTTACAAGTGTGAGTGTCATCATGGATGTGTGAAGGTCATTGGGGTTGGGGAGAAGCCCCGGGAAAAGGGTCCAAAGTGTGAGAGTTACCCTGTAAGGTAAAAGCCCTAAAGAAGGGACAAATCATAACCATGAACTGTTGCTGAACATGTTTGCTTATGAATTTTGAATTATTATGTTTATGATGGTAGACGTTTGTCCCAAATAAATGTATGTTTTGGGAGAAAAACATGATGTCACATGTGGTGTCCCTGTTTCTTATGCTCCTGATCCTGTACATACCTGCCTACCATAGCTAATTCCCCCCAAAATTACATTTACAGGCAGTCAGCATGTCACAGTGTGTACAAGTGATGATCATGCACAAGTGATGATCTTATAATCTAATAAAAGTTGACATACAATTACAAAGCATGGTGTGTTGGTCCATCCTTGAAGTCTAGAAGTCTGCATACAAGTTTTCACCAAGTGGAGTTTTTGGGCAAAGTCCTAAAACTTTTGGACTGTGTACCCTATATGGGTATAGGGGAGAAAATGAAGAATGAATGAAGAAAATTCTAGTATTAAAGTTAGCTGACAGTAGTGGTTGACGTATGTACCCCAATGTAGCTTACAATGAAGGAGGAGTTGTTTCTTCTCTCCATGGCCACTTGTCAAGAAGGTAGGTGGGCAGGGAAGACAGAGCAGCATGTGTGTCTCTTGAAGTTATTTTATATATATTTTATCTATTTATGTATCAAGCCATGCTCCCAAACTGCTCTGTTCTATGATCAGAGCTGGAATTGATTTTTAAAGCACAAACCTTTTAATAAAAAGTGTCCAAGGTAATTGCAGTCTCATTAATAATCAGCTGATCACTATTTTGTAAGAATTTTCCAACATGGATCTTATTAACTGCTCCATTTTCATGAATCATCCAGTTCAAGATGTCAAACTTTCCTGGGATATTTCCATCCTTGGTGAAGAAAAAATCCTCTCCAGATGCCGTTTTCAGTTGAACATTTTTTAGATAATAGTTTAGCTAATGAATAAAAATCTTGAAATTAAAGACTAATTTCAATTTTAAATGGTTTGTTTGACCATTCTGACATTTAGATTGAAAACAGGCAAAATAGACAGACTGCGCAAAATAAAAAATATTAATTAGTTAGGCAAAAATGTAATTTATAAAGGCTGGAGTGGGCAGATGTCTAACATAATAGCCAGAACTCTACTTCCTGCTTTACAGCTCTCTAAGCTGTTAGCAGTCAGTAACCATTCAGTGACTAGAGGGAGGGCCATATGGGACATAACTGCTCAGTTAGTTTGCATTTGAATCTGACCTGCATGCTCACAAACTAACTGAACAGTTAGTCACTGACCAACTAAGAGGTTAGAGAGCTATAAAGGAGAAAGTAGTGTTCTGGTGATTATGTTAGGCACTTCCAGCCTTTATAGATTACATTTTTGCCTAACTTTATTACAAATATTTTTTATTTTGCGCCGTCTGTCTATTTTACCCAGTTTCATGATTACACTGTTCCTTTAAATGGGTGGTTACCTTTATATTAACCTTTAGTATGTTATATAATCTTCTATTCCTAGCAACTTTGCAATTGATCTTCATGATTTATTTTGAATTATGTTTGTATTATTTGCCTTCTACATCTTCCCAGCTCTCAAATGGGAGTCGCTGACCCCAGCAGCCAAAAATCTATTACTCCAAGTTTACAATTCGATTATCATTGTTTCTTTTTAATCCTTTATTGATATTAAGTCTCTTTCCTTTATATAGACCAGTCTCTTATTTAAACCACTGCCTGGTTGCTAAGCTAAACAAGACCACAGCAACCAGATAGCTGCTAAAATCCCATGCTGGAGAGCATGTGAACAAACAGCTAAATAACTCAAAAACTCAAAAAGTAAAACATGAAAACTGGTTGCATTGATTATCAGTGTCTAGGTTGAAAGTTCATTATGTTGACAAATGTTATTGACATTAAAATACTAGATGGTTTCCTCACCTTTACTTGCATCAGGTAAAGACCAGAGGCAGATTTAACAAAATGTGAAATCAGAACTCACCACAGAAAAAAAAATGTACCCACTTTCTATTCATTCCTATGGGATTTGTAGAAGCTTATTTATCACAGAAGCTTATTTAACTCTCACTTTCACCCTTTGATAAATACTCGTCTAAAAATCCCATAGGAATAAATAGAACGGATAAATAGAACGAATGAATAGAATGTGGGTGAATTTTTCTGTGGTGAGTTCTAATCTCACATTTTGATAAGACTTCCAAACATTTAGGGGTAGATTTATCATTTATATCCTATACAGCTATGTAAGTTACAATGTGAAAACATTCATACAAACCTTAAATCTTATTTTGCTCATCTCTTTAGAGGACCATAATTCTATAGGTAACTGCATATTATCTAAGGCATGGGCTAGAGCATACACTGCCATGTATATTGTGTGTTTAATACGGTGGGTAATGGTCTCTTCTTGCAATAAATATTCTTTTATTCTGTATTTCTTCAAACATGTAATATTTTTAACACCATCTACAACAACTTCTGAACATTTTGCAATTAAGTCGAAGACCGTTTGTAGAAATATATTTTCCGACAAATCTGTCCAAAGTTTGTATGAAAGAAAGTCATTCAGTCCAGGAATGTCTCCTCTTGGAAGTGCAATTAATAATGATCCGTTCATTAAATAATATAATTCTGTGAACTCGTTTTCTATAACAATATCCAGGGCTACTGAGCATATAAAAACCCTTTCTGATATCAGTTGAGAAGTCGCAAATGTTAGCAGGCCTTCCAAAGAGCCTATTCTAAAGTATAAAATGATAACTCTGACAGAGGAATGTTTAATGGCTTTAACAGCTTCAAATGCACTTGAATATGAAGACAGAGGTGAATTTGCTATGCTTTTCAAAAAATCTTCCTTAGCTCCTCACTGGCTTGGCGATTGCTCTTATCATCTGATGCAATAATTCCCACCCAAGTCCAGCCAAAGTGCTTCAGTAATTTGATGATAACTCTAAACTGGGAATCCTCATCGGGAACTGTACGATTAACAGATGGAAAGTGAATACGGTCATTAAACACGGGATCCAGAGCTCCGTAACTTATCTGCAAGAAACAGACTTTTATTTTAAACTGTCATGCTTAGACTATAGCTTCATTATTATTACAGTAAGTCTATTAATGTAAAGTCTACAGGTATATGGATAGCAACAGAAAGATATTATAGGATGATACATTAATTGAGATAAACATAACATGCAACTTAAATTAATAATATGTTTCTAGTGCTTCATTACTAAGTCTAAAACAACTGGACTACTGGAGTTTTTCTTGAAAAAGTTTCACCACTCATCCGAGTGGCTTCTTTGGTTCAAAAGTTGAGTGCTGAAACGTTTTCAAGAAAAACTCAGAAAAGTCCAGTTGTTTTAGACTAAATTCTACTAAATACTGTATGTCAGGACCTGGATGAATGAGAATCTTCTTAGACACTTAATATGTTATTTCAGAAAAATGTTAACCATCCAATTTGAATTGATGGGGTACTGCTTTAGACATGTAATCATATAAAGTGCATGAAATTGGTTGTACATGTCAAAAAAGACTGGTATAACATGTAAAGCAATTGGAGGGGTATGAAGACATGACAGGAAAGAATCTACTAGATATACTTTTAACACCATTGGGGAGGAGCCTGCATTTTCCATGCACATACCATAGTTCTTCATTAATGTTATGACTGCACTATAAGAATCCAGAAAGAATGAACTATGGGGTAGTTACTGTATATTCATTAGTCATATAAACAGCTAAAAGCTAATAGCAATATAATGCTTTATTGCTAATAGACTGTGAAGAAAGATGACATATAATCATGCCTGCAACAGTATTTTGTCATATCTATTGTCTGTACCTGAGGGTATCCATACAGCTGAGTGATTTCTGCAATGGTGTAAGTTATAGACGATAACAAGTGGCCAACAAATGCCACCAATTTCTGATCTTTTTCACAGATATAGTTGAGAGTTGTTTTTCCCATAAAAACAATTAACGCACCAGAGGCCCCCCCTTTAGATTAGAGGAACGGAGGTTCCATTTGAAGCAGCGTAGGGGGTTCCTCACGGTGAGGGCAGTGAGGTTGGGGAATGCCCTTCCTAGTGATGTGGTAATGGCAGACTCTGTTAGTGCCTATAAGAGGGGCCTGGATGAGTTCTTGATCAATCAGAATATCCAAGGCTATTGTGATACTAATATCTACAGTTAGTACTAGTGGTTGTATTTATAGTTTATGTATGTGAGTGTATAGATTGGTAGGTGTGGGTTAGGTGTGCTGGGTTTACTTGGATGGGTTGAACTTGATGGACACTGGTCTTTTTTCAACCCTATGTAACTATGATATTCATCCTCGGGTAATAAGCTAAAAGTGCTCATTAATGCAATTTTTTCACTAGTACATGTATCGTAGATATGGTATCCTAGAGTAATGTTGGGTAGAAGCTCTGTGCTGTTGTTGATCTCCTCTATAGCATACATAAAGGCCAGGAGGTGGGTCAGATGCTGAAATGAATGTCTGTTGGATTAATATAGTAATTAAAAATTATAATATTAAGGTAAAGTGACTGCTCCATGTTAATGTTAAGTGCTTATATATTTTGAAAGTGACAGTGGGGGTAATGAAATGGTACCAATACCCCTGTCAGTAAAATAGAACTAGAACATACATACACAAGCAGTGATGAGCAAAATGTTGCCAAAATGTACTGAAGTCAAAGGGAAGGTAAAATTGTATTGCAGTTGAGCAATAGCATATATATTGCCCTACCTTGCATTTATGTCTAAATGTAACTTCCCTTCACTGCCCAAATTTTCCTATAATTCTGTTGAAAACACTGCTTTTAAACACTTTGCACAGCACTCTTGCATTTATAAAATGGGCAGATTTACTAAAACTCTGACTTTTCTATTTAAATATTCAAATAAACTCATTTCCATGAATATCTAACATTTACTAAAAAGTCTGAACCAAAAAAACAATTGCAGAAAAGTTGCCAAACTCTGAATTTCCACACCGAAACCTCTACTTTTTCAAATTGTCGCACACAAAATCAGAGTAAAAAAATCTGAAAACCTCTTCAAAAACCTATACCAGTTGTGTCACAAACGCCACCACAGAGGTACGTGACCAGGCGAGCGGCTGTAAGGGTTAACAAATTAACTAAACAGTTTCTCGCTAACACATGCAATCAAACCCCAAACAGCCCCAACCCACCTAAACTTAATTACTGCCACCAGTAAAGTCTAGCTGTTCTATTGCACACTGACGCTTCACAGAGGCAAATCACCCTAGACTTTTTAGCTAAGCACTCTGGCAGACACTCCAGCAGACAATGCAAGTTAGTCTATAGACAACACACAACTTTCCCGCAAGCAAACAAAGGGTTAAGCAGGCATAAGTAAGGCATAAAGGTTCATTTAGAGCACAAAGACAAACTTATTAAATTTTATATTTAATAATCCAAAGTGGACAGTGCATCTATTATATAAAAACAGTTAAGGTTACAAAATGACATACAAGTTACAAAACAGTTCTAAAATAAAAAGGGATAAAAAAATGCAGAAACCTACATACATCACCAATAGAATGGTCCTATGTAATTCCTGTTTCCGGGGGGCAGAGAAATAGCGACATAGACCTCCCGAGCAGCTCGTTCCCAAAGGCATATATCTTCCCAGTTGTCTGGGCCATTGATATACAGGCAACAAGGTAGGTCCCACCCCCATCCAATGAGAAAGGTGAGGCGGGTCCCCATTTGGAAACTGGCTGTTCTGGTGACATTTTATTTTCCAGCTAGCCTCAGATGCAAAGGCATAGGCAAACAGCAAATCACATTCTGTCACTGGCACCATGTGAGACTGCCAGGAGATACAGCCAATAGGAGTTAAGTCTGCTGCCAGTACTATGTTTGATATCATATAAGGAAGTAAAAAACATTTAGGAGTTGAAAGCTGCTGAAATCCATTGCAACCAATAAGCATATCAGTATGTGTTTGAATGGGAGTTTTTCTCTTCATTTTCTTGAGAATCATTGAGCAGCTTTACCATGAAATCAGTGGCAAAATAAATACCTGAGAAAGAGATCCCTTGTACAAAATTCAGTAAATCTAGAATAACACTCACCCTAATGCAGATAGCTCCATTTATAGGTATGTATCTAGTTGGTGAAAGAAAAGCTTGAAAAGAATTGAAAAGCGTTTTTTCCTGTACTAAGGTCAAGTTTTCCTAAACGTATCCACTTTTGTAATAATTAGATCAACTGAAGCATGTCTATTCTATAACTTAAAGCAGGGCTGTTTGGGGAGTAGAAAAAACTGATTGAAAAGTTATGAGAAACATAACTTCCAATCAGCACATATTGATTAATTGTGATAACTCTTCTTTGATATAAATTTATTCCCCTCTACAATATACAATGTGCTTCCTTCACTCGAAGGACAACACACATAGATAAAGTTCCACATGGAGGAACCAATTATTCTAAGTACTTCAAACATGTACATGTAACTAGTGAATGCCAGATTGTGCATAGCACTCTTCCACCACCCACAGCATCCACTCATAACTAGAAAGACTAATGTTGATTGACAGGAGGCATCTATCAGTGTTCATTTACCTCTGGGAATTTATTTCTTACCCATATTTAAAAACCAGACCATCTCTGAACCAGAGTTTTAAAGCACTGCTCCTGCCTATAAACCAGGACTAACAATAGAAAACCGTTATGTGGTATAATTTTATTTCAAGTCCTTGGATATGAAATTAAAAATGTGGAATATGGTTTTCAATGTGTAACTGTATTTTAGCAGTAGGCTTTCCTTTAACATTGAGCTCTGGTTTTAGCAAAATAATGTAGCATTTTGGAGTAAATATACACATTAACAGTCCTGCTGCAGAGGCCTGGATGGCAAATATCTCCACTGCAACCATGTGTTTGCCTTTGGTGCTCAGGTATGTTGGGATGAAGGAGGCCCAGACACTGCAGAACACCAGCATGCTGAAGGTGATGTGCTGCGCCTCATTGAAACGGTCTGGTAACTTGCGAGCAATGAAAGCGACAGCAAAGCTAATAAGGGATAATACACCAATGTATGAAACTGCCAGATAGAAACTTATGATTGAACCTTCATTACATTGTAGAACCAATTTTCCTGGTATTGTTTTATCAGACTCGACATGTGGTGGATACAAACTTAGCCAAATTACACATATTACTAATTCCCCAAAGGAACAAAGAAAAACCACAACTACGGAAATGTTAATTCTTCCCCATTTTCTAAAAGTTCTTTCCATTTTTGTGGCTTTAAAAGCAGCTAAAACCATTGTCGTTTTTCCTAAAATTGAAGAAATAGCAATGGATAAAACAAGCAAGACTGTAGTCTGTCTCAGCATGCAGGTAACCCCAGTAGGTTGTCCAATAAAGATGAAAGAGCAAAGGAAGGACATCAGAAGAGCCATAAGTAGGATGTAGCTGATGTTCTGATTATTGGCACGAACTATAGGAGTCCTTCTGTGTTTTATAAAGACCAAAAACACTGCAGCCGTCAAAACAATAAAGACTAAAGCACATCCAGACAGTATATGTCCTAAAATATCTTGATAGGACAGGAAGTCAATTATTCTTAAAATGCATTGATCCTTAGCTGGATTCGGCCATTGGGCTTCAGCACATTTTACACAGGTTTCTACATCTAAGAATGAAAATAAGAAATTGAACTTTATGTGGCTAGTGATAGTCATTACATTTTCCAGTGCATTCTTTCTACAGAAGGCTTAAGATGTAGTAAAATAACTTTTATTTTTTAAAAAAGCAGTTCCATAATATCATTCCATAGAGCTCTTAGACAGTCCAAATTTCTTTTATATCAGATCTTGTTCTGAAGGCAATTCTGTCTCTATCTGCTTTCCAGGAAACATATTGCTGCTGACAGTTTTTTGGTTAGTGAGTCTCTGTGCTGGGGGATTATGTTTTGGCATTGTAGGGACCCAAAGGGCTACCTTCCCCTATTGCTTGCAAACCCCCTATCTGTAAAGTCTCATTGCTGTTACCTAAGATACCAGGATGGGGATAGTTCTGTTATAGTACGCTCTAGACGTGTAACATAGATAGACATAGCTAGAAAGAGCAGCCTTCTGCTCCAACTAAGATTGATTGCTGTAAGTAGCTCTCCCTTAGGCAAAACTTGGCCTAAATTGAAGGGACCACATTACTGAAAAGGGAATCAAGCTAACAAATTACTCCATGAGCGTTTCTGCTGGAGGTGATCTGGAACATTAGCTGGCAGGTGTATCTAACAACCTGCCATACTGTCTCCACAGTGGAGTCATTGCTTTGCATATGATTCATTACTATCATATATCTACCTCAAATGCTTGTGATTTTAACCCTGTGGTGTGTTTGACAATAAACTTTGTTGCCTGTTTACAAACCTCTGGCATCCTTAACATTTTTTTGAGGGGTGTATTTGCACATCACTCCTTTCCACCACCTAATATTGTCAAATGTAATTAATGTTCAGTTTCACAAAACTAGAAATTACTGTACATTTGGGGCCAACATAGGGTTAAAGTATTTTGTCATCTAATAGAAATATGATTGGGTCCCTTTTAATCTCCAACAAAAGTATATTTTTAAGCAGCCTACTTCTCCCAGAAATCTTGACATTTTGACAGGTCCAGAGCAGCGATGGGCAAAATTTTTTGCCAGGCGTGACCTCCGCATTTCGCCATTGGCGGATTTTTTTGTGAAACAGGTGACAAAATTCACTGTGGAAAAAGTCACAAAATTGTCGCTCACATAAAGAAAAATTGTCGCGTGCATTAAAAATATGACGCACATGCCAATTTTTTTTGATGTGCATGACATTTTTGCCCTTTTGTGAATTTTTCGCCATTTCGCAAATCCTTCGAAAGATTTGCGAATTAAATAAATCTAGAAGGTCTGAATAGTGAGTAAGTGAAAAGATCTGAATAGTGACTAAGTATTAAAAGATCATTAACCAAATAGCTACTAGACAGAAGTTATTTCCCCCAAAACATTCAATAATTGGGCAGCTAGAACATTAATAAATATTTTAAAAGATAACAGATCATAACTGTCTGTACCCCTTGACTAGTCTGCTTCTTTGCACCCACCTGTAGCATTTGAGATTTCACCTTCAGAACATGAAACACAGTCAAAGCAGCATGGTGGCCTCCCATTCTGATGAGCCCTTTCGCTTGCCAGAAGAACACGGTTCTGTGCAAAGTGATGTGGTAGTCTTAAACATTAAATAAAAATGTATTTTATTTATCTCCAAGAATAGAGATGAATGGATATAAATGGAGTTAAGATAGAGCTGATACATTTGCAAGGGAAAGAAGGGAGAACAAAACAAAATAGTTGGCCCACAGGGAGTTCTTTCCAACAGATTTGCTGCTGAGATGCTTTCAGCATTCACATTTTATATTTCAGGATGTGCAGGCACAAAACAATGCATTTCAGCTTCCATTTAAAGTACAATCAATTTAGACATTAGAAAATGCTGCACTGTACCAAAGGGTCACTCTTAACTTATTGCTTTACACTTCATTTATCAAAGAACTAGAGTATTCATGGCTCACAATACAGTGTATACATTTTTTTCAGTGGTGGTCAGCATTACCGTAATCAGACTAAACCTCCTGGGGCCCAAGTGTACCTACCATTAGGGATACATTATCAAAGAAATTAGCTTTATATAAATATTATATCTATGATACAGTCCTAAGAGGGAAACAAGAAAGGTTTTATTAGAGTTGCATTTGAACTGTACACACCAGGAGATCCTGTAATATTCAGAAAGTCTGACCATTATGACTGCAAACACTTAGCATTCACACCAACTGGGAAACATTTACTATTGGGGATCACCCTTACTCCCCTTTGCCACAGGCATTACTACAAAAAACTTTTACAGTTAAGTTTACTTTTTCATAAAACTTTTTAATTGTCTGTTTACAGTGCACACTGGCATGGCAAATTACTACTTCTTGAATCCAATGTATCTTGATTCCATGGAACTCTTCTTTATAATCACACAATTCATGGATATCCCATGGATATCTAGTCTTTATTTCTTTGTATTTCCTAGAATCTCTTTCTTTTTTTGGAAGTGTAGAAGGCTGCAGATAATATCCTAGTTTAGTCTAGTGTTAGGCTTTACCTTGGTCAAGCATGGAATAAGTGCTCACAAGAAGTTTTCACCAGTGACAAACAAACACTTTGTGCTATAAAAGGAGGCTAGAGATTTCAGAGTGAGGTACCAAGAAGTAGACAGGCTGTAGTCAGACATATCTGAAATTGGGGCAGACAGCTTAGAAACCTAACAAAGTATAGGAAAAGGAGCAGGCAGAGTTCGAGCAAGGTTAGGAAATATCCAGGCCATAACAGAGGATCAAAATACAACAGTGCTGGATAACTCGGGATAACCTATGATAACCCAGCAACTGGCAGTATAGCTGTCATCCTAAAATAAGTTCAGCATCAGCGCACAAGCACAATGATGCACACACTGTGCCCAGTGCACAAATGCAAGTGCAACCATGGTCGCATATGTAACCAACTATCCGTGAGCAGGAATGCACTGATAAGTAGTTATACACCTGGAGTCTGCCTGTGGTAGTCCCCTGGGCCCTAGGGCTCTATCCTCTCTTTCTATTTCTATTATGATATCCTGGTTCTTTGAGGACTGTATTGAAAAGAGATGTGATATTACGGTAGAGATCTTTGCCTTTATTTTGCACAGTAAATTTGCTCCCCTTTTCCTCAGTTTGAATCTGCGCCCTCTGTTATCCACATGTTTTAGCTTTTGTTGGAGTGAGTTGATAGTTTTTGTGGGCTATTAGTGTCAGTTCTTCTAGTGCATTTCCAGAATTGTGTTTCTGCTGTTATTATAGATCTTTTCATATTTCTGTTATTTTTCTTCCAGCAGTGTGTTTTTAACTTATGACACTAGGTCGGCAAAGTCTTCTTTGGTTGGTAGTTTTCTTAAATATAACATTTGCACCATTTCAGAGCTTACCAAATCTTCAGTAACTCGTGGTTTCTCTTTATCTTGGATTTCTTTGATGTGAGTTCAGACTCTGAGGAGTGTTTCATTGATATTTGTGACTCTGGAGTTAAGCAATCTATGTACAGGTATAGGACCCATTATCCAGAATGCTCGGGACCAAGGGTATTCCGGATAAGGGGTCTTTCCGTAATTTGGATCTCAATACCTTAAGTCTAATAAAAAATCAATAAAACATTAATTAAACCCAATAGGATTGTTTTGCATCCAATAAGGATTAATTATATCTTAGTTGGAATCAATTACAAGGTTCTGTTTTATTTCTACATAGAAAAAGGAAATCAGTTTTAAAATTCTGAATTATTTGATTAAAATGGAGTCTATGGGAGATGGGCATTCCGTAATTCTGAGCTTTCTGGATAACGGGTTTCCGGATAAGGGGTTCGATACCTGTACTTGTTCCTTGTGCTGCCAAAGCATTTGTTGGGTTTCCACATTTTTGCTGTTTATCTCATTCTGTTTATATGAAGGTCTTCTGTCTAGGCCAAGCCAGGAAATGGTTTATCCATTATATTTCAATAAATCACTTTCAGTTTTTCAGTGGAATATAATTAAGTTTATACCCAAAGACAATTAAGTAACATTATAAGTAACATTATCCTAAAAGAAATGGCTTTCACTCTATCACTATGATAATCTACAAACCATTGGTGAAGAGACCTCTCTATTATCATTATCTTGAAATAGTTATGCAATATTTACACTTCTGTAATTACTACAAGTAAAAACTAATTTATGTTTTGATTCAAACTAATTTATTAGGAGTGCAGCTAAAAAACAGTGCTTACCATGGTATGGTCTTACTAAGAGATTCGTTGTGATCCGTTAAGAAGACTTAAGTCTATATTCTTTTCCTGTTCAGATAAATGCTACCTTGCATATACAATAATTGATCTATTAACATTATTGTCATATACTGTATTAAAATCTCCCACTAGGATGACTAGGATGAGCCAAATTAGCTCCTACAGAATTGAGTTCAGCCTGGCTTGGTGCATAAAAGTTGCATATTTGCCATTCTTTTGCACTTAAGGTAACCTGCAAAAATAAGTCTTTCTTTAAAACTAATCATATTAAGAAGATTAAAATTGGAGATAAGATAAATAAAACAAAGACTTATCTTTTCTTAGCTCTGTTTTCTTAAATTTTTGAAATATGACCCATCTTAAAGTGAGTCTTTTGTAGCATTAAAATTTCCCATTTAGTTTGCCTGTAAATTACATGTATGGCAAAGCCAATCTCTAGGGAATTATCTGGATTCTTGTCTGGGTGTGCTTTTCTGTCTATAACAACCACTCTTGGCTTTGGGCCTGATTCTGAGCTTTCTGAAGGAGTCAGCACTACACAATAGAACTGCTCTCAGATAACCTTTTGTTTCTCCTACTCCATGTAACTCTAGGGGGCTGATTTACTTACCCACGAACGGGTCGAATGGAGTCCGATTGCGTTTTTTTCGTAATGATCGGTACTTTGCGATTTTTTCGTATGTTTTGCGATTTTTTCGGATTCTTTACGAATTTTTCGGATCCAATACGATTTTTGCGTAAAAACGCGAGTTTTCCTATCCATTACGAAAGTTGCGTAAAAAGTTGCGCATTTTGCGTAGCGTTAAAACTTACGCGAAAAGTTGCGCATTTTTCGCGTAAGTTTTAACGCTACGCAAAATGCGCAACTTTTTACGCAACTTTCGTAATGGATACGAAAAACTCGCGTTTTTACGCAAAAATCGTATTGGATCCGAAAAATTCGTACAGAATCCGAAAAAATCGCAAAACATACGAAAAAGTCGCAAAATATTCGTTTTCAAGTCGGAACTTTTCCAATTCGGGTCGGATTCGTGGGTTAGTAAATCAGCCCCTAGGAGTCATGAGCAAGACTTAGCAATACAGGTGTCGAAATTTCAAAATTCAAGATAAAAAAATCTGTTTGCCCTTTTAAAAAACTGATTGCAATGCAGAATTCTGCTGGAGGAGCTCTATTAACTACTGATGAGTGATGAGGGCAGTGAGGTTGGGGAATGCCCTTCCAAGTGATGTTGTAATGGCAGATTCTGTTAATGCCTTTAAGAGGGGCTTGGATTATTTCTTGAACAGGCATAGTATCCAAGGCTATTGTGGTACTAATATCTACAGTTAGTATTGATGTTGGTATATATAGTTATGTACAGTATGTGAGTGTATAGATAGGTCAGTATGGGTCTGTATGTGAGTGGATAGATAGGTCAGTATGGGTCTGTATGTGAGTGTATATATAGGTCAGTGTGGGTCTGTATGTGAGTGTATAGATAGGTCAGTATGGGTCTGTATGTGAGTGTATAGATAGGTCAGTGTGGGTCTGTATGTGAGTGGATAGATAGGTCAGTATGGGTCTGTATGTGAGTGTATAGATAGGTCAGTATGGGTCTGTATGTGAGTGTATAGATAGGTCAATATGGGTCTGTATGTGAGTGGATAGATAGGTCAGTATGGGTCTGTATGTGAGTGGATAGATAGGTCAGTGTGGGTCTGTATGTGAGTGGATAGATAGGTCAGTGTGGGTCTGTATGTGAGTGGATAGATAGGTCAGTGTGGATCTGTATGTGAGTGGATAGATAGGTCAGTATGGGTCTGTATGTGAGTGTATAGATAGGTCAGTGTGGGTCTGTATGTGAGTGGATAGATAGGTCAGTATGGGTCTGTATGTGAGTTAATAGATAGGTCAGTATGGGTCTGTATGTGAGTGGATAGATAGGTCAGTGTGGGTCTGTATGTGAGTGGATAGATAGGTCAGTGTGGGTCTGTATGTGAGTGGGTAGATAGGTCAGTGTGGGTCTGTATGTGAGTGGATAGATAGGTCAGTATGGGTCTGTATGTGAGTGGATAGATAGGTCAGTGTGGGTCTGTATGTGAGTGGATAGGTCAGTATGGGTCTGTATGTGAGTGGATAGATAGGTCAGTATAGGTCTGTATGTGAGTGGATAGATAAGTCAGTATGGGTCTGTATATGAGTGTATAGATAGGTCAGTATGGGTCTGTATGTAACTGCATTAAGGGACTTATTCATCATGTAAAGCAAATAATAAATTTGTACCAGTTCAAAGAAAGACATGAATATAGTCACAAAACCATAGTTTCACAAAAATTAGGTTGCATCATAGTCACTGTTTAGGCCCAGTGGTTTGCGAGTTTCTAAATGAAAAAAAATCACTTATTCTCCAGTCATAGTAACCTGGGGGGTTAAGTTCCCTTCTTTACTCTGTCTATGCCTATAACACAATTTACTAGTGTCTCTTCCATTACAATCATTAAAATGTTTGGCTATATTTGAGTCTGCACTTTCCTACTCCATTTAACTGGAGGAGTCATGAACCAGACTTGGATGTATTATTATTGAGTGCTATTTGGATATCTACCACTTTTAGAAATACAGGTGTCAGGGAGCTGCTTTCTTGCTACCTTCCCATTGTTCCGCTGATCGGCTGCTGGGGGGGGGCAGATATCACTCCAACTTGCAGCGCAGCAGTAAAATGTGACTGAAGTTTATCAGAGCACAGGTCACATGGCTATGGCCCCTTGGGAAATAAAGAATTTGGCTAGCCCCAAGTGAAATTTCAAAATTAAATCTAAAAAAAAAATGCTGGAGAAGCTCTATTAACTTTTTGAGAAAAACACGTTTTCCCATGATAGTATTCCTTTATTACCAAATTAAACTGTGTGTATTGCAAATAATTTATAATTAATAATTAATCATATAGCCACCCTGGGTTATTCATGTAACTGGGAAATCCAGTGTGCTTAGTAAATGGCAATGGAGTTATTCTGGATCATATTTAAGGGTGCCTGCAAAGCTTTTAGCATCTAAGTTATAGGAGATGTAGGAGAACCATGTACAGGAGCTTGTAAATCTAGAAGGCATCCTTGACAAGCGCAAACTGCACCCTTCACAAATTCTTTTTTTTTATGTATTAAATTGGATGATGTTGTGGGTGTATTTTATTTTAATACTGAACCTAAATCTTTTCTGTATTCTGGTAGCCACAAATAATATAATAATGTTTTTGAATCATTTAGGAAGCAAAAATAAAAGTTTAGTATCATTCCATGGTCTAGAACAGGGTTCCCCTTTGTTACTCGTGAGCCACAGTCATATGTAAAAAGACTTGGAGAGCAACACAAGCACCATAAAAGTTCATGGAGGAGCCAAATAAGGGCTGTGATTGGCTATTAGGGGCCTCTATGTATACTATCAGCTTACAGGAGGCTTTATTTGGTAGGAAATCTTGAACTATACTGTTCTATGATCAGAGCTATTTAAGTCAATACCATTTCAAAATAAGGGGTCCAGGCAATGACAGTCTCATTAATAATGAAATGATCTCCATTTGGTAAGAATCTCCCCACATGGATCTTATTAATTGTTTCATTTTTATTAATAATCCAGTTCAAAATATCAAACTTTCCAAGAATATTTCCATCGCTGGTGAAGAAAAAATCCTCTCCAGATGCCATTTTCAGGTGAAGGTTTTTTAGGTAATAGTTTAGCTACAATTAAATACAAAAGTTTCAATTAAAAAATGTATTTCAATTATAAATTGTTTGTTTGACCATTTCTTTGTTTGGCATTGTGACCATAGTTTTTAGAGCTGAGGAATTCTGGTTTATAACCCGATCTAATCATAACTAATCAACTCATTTACTGAAACGCACATTTTTTTTAAATGTATTATTTTTACTTACACCAAACAAACACAAAGGGGCTGATTTACTAACCCACGAATTCGAATCCGAATTGGAAAAATTCCGATTGGAAAACGAACATTTTGCGACTTTTTCGTATTTTTTGCGATTTTTTCGGCGCCTTTACGACTTTTCGGAAATTATCGCGACTTTTGCGTTACCAATACGATTTGCACGAAAAAACGCGAGTTTTTCGTAGCCATTCTGAAAGTTGCGATTTTTTCGTAGCGTTAAAACTTGCGCGAAAAGTTGCGCTTTTTTCATAGCGTTAAAACTTAAAAGGCGCGACGTTTTGCGCAAGTTTTAACACTATGAAAAAATCGCAACTTTTTGCGCAAGTTTTAACGCTACGAAAAAATCGCAACTTTCGGAATGGCTACGAAAAACGCACGGTTTTCCGCAAAAATCGTATTGGTAACGAAAAAGTCGCGATAATTTTCCGAAAAAATCGCAAAATACCGATCATTACGAAAAAAACGCAATCGGACGCATTCGGCCCGTTCGTGAGTAAGTAAATGGGCCCCAAAGGGGCCCATTTACTAAGCAATTTAAAGATAAAGTCGGGTTTCGATAATTTCGAGATTTATAAATGAGTTTTTCAAAAATAACTCCCATAATTCGTGATTTATTAATGTTTAGTTAACGTTTTATTGTAAAAAAAAAAATTGACAGGTTTTATCTGACCTTTGAGTCCTATGGAGGCTTAGAATAGTAGAGGAATAGAATAGTCAGTGACAGCCTGTACTTCAAGGACAAATGAATCCCCTCATTTTCAGTTTCACCCAGCTTCAAGGGGAACTTAATCCCCTCATTGGTTTTTAGTTTCACCCAGCTTCAAGGGGAACTTAATCCCCTCATTGTTTCTATTTCACCCAGTTTTAAGGGGAAATTGATCTCCTCATTGTTTTCAGTTTCACCCAGCTTCAGGGGGAACTTAATCCCATCATTGGTTTTTATTTTCACCCAGGTTCAAGGGGAACTTAATCCCCTTATTGTTTTCAGTTTCACCCAGCTTCAAGGGGAACGTAATCCCCTCATTAGTTTTTTGTTTCACCTAGCTTCAAGGGGAACTTAATCCCTTTATTGTTTTCAGATTCACCCAGCTTCAAGGGGAACTTAATCCCCTCATTGTTTCTATTTCACCCAGTTTTAAGGGGAAATTGATCTCCTCATTGTTTTCAGTTTCACCCAGCTTCAGGGGGAACTTAATCCCATCATTGATTTTTATTTTCACCCAGGTTCAAGGGGAACTTAATCCCCTTATTGTTTTCAGCTTCACCCAGCTTCAAGGGGAACTTAATCCCCTTATTGTTTTCAGCTTCACCCAGGTTCTAGGGGAACTTAATCCCCTTATTGTTTTCAGTTTCACCCAGCTTCAAGGGAAACTTAATCCCCTCATTGTTTCTATTTCACCCAGTTTTAAGGGGAAATTGATCTCCTCATTGTTTTTAGTTTGACCCAGCTTCAGGGGGAACTTAATCCCCTTATTGTTTTCAGCTTCACCCAGGGCCGGAACTAGGGGTAGGCAGAAGAGGCAGCTGCCTAGGGTGCAATGATTAGGGGGCGCCAAGCAGAAGCCTCTGCTGCCTACCACTAGTTCCCCTACTTTGCCATTGCCCCCGCCGCTAATGACAAGCGGCGGGGGCAATGGTTTTTATTTTCACCCAGCTTCAAGCGGAACTTAATCCCCTCATTGGTTTTTATTTCACCCAGTTTTAAGGGGAAACACATCATTGTTTTCCAAGAGTGCCAATGCTCCTAAAATGGCTGCTGGAGCAATTCCTGTTTGGGAAAAATAAAGAAGATTCATGGAAACAAACGTTCTTTTAAACTCAAATTTTTCAAGTTTTAACAATGCTTTCAACTCGGGATTTTCATATCTAAATAAAAAATTTCTGTATGAACGATTCAAGCATTATCATGACATTTTATGAATACAGCAATGATCGAGTTTAATTCGAATTTATACCATGTCGAGTTTATACGACTTTTAAGGCCAGAAAGAAACAAATTTTAGTAAATGTGCCCCTAAAAATATGGAAATTCTTTTTTATATATCCTTATATATATATTTATATTCTATACAGCTTTGTAAGTTACAATGTAAATGCATTCATACAAACCTTAAATCTTATTTTGCTCATCTCTTTAGCGGAACGTAATTCTCCAGGTAACTGCATATTATCTAAGGCATGGGCTAGAGCATACACTGCCATGTATATTGTGTGTTTAATACGGTGGGTAATGGTCTCTTCTTGCAATAAATGTTCTTTTATTCTGTGTTTCTTCAAACATGTAACATTTTTAACACCATCAAGGTCAACTGAACATTCTGCAATTAAGTAGAAGACCGTTTGTAGAAATATATTTTCCGACAAATCTGTCCAAAGTTTGTACGAAATAAAGTCATTCAGTCCAGGAATGTCTCCTCTTGGAAGTGCAATTAATAATGATCCGTTCATTATATAAAATGGTTTCATAAACTCCTCAATAACAATATCCAGGGTTACTGAGCAGATATAAACCCTTTCCGCTGTTTGTATATCAAATATCCAGTTTAACAATTGTAGCAAAGCGTTTATCCTGAAGTATAAAATAATGACTCTGACA
This sequence comes from Xenopus tropicalis, assembly GCF_000004195.4. Taxonomy (NCBI): domain Eukaryota; kingdom Metazoa; phylum Chordata; class Amphibia; order Anura; family Pipidae; genus Xenopus; species Xenopus tropicalis. Next base: position 124,175,638 of record NC_030684.2, on the reverse strand, counting down.
GAGGATTGTTCAATGGCTTTAACAGCTTTAATGGCACTTACACTTGAAAACATAGGGTTATTTGCTATGCTTTTTACAAATTCTACACAAATTCCATTTCTCCCCATTTCCTTTTGTAGCTCCTCGCTGGCTTGGTGATTGCTGTCATCAACTGATGTAATAATTCCCACCCAAGTCCAGCCAAAGTGCTTCAGTAATTTGATGATAACTCTAAACTGGGAATACTCAATGGGAACTGTACGATAAACAGATGGAAAGTGAATACGATCATTAAACGTGGGATCCAGAGCTCCGTAACTTATCTGAAAGATATGATTTTTGTTTCAAAAACTGTCATGCTTAGGCTACATCTTAAAGAAGAAGTAAAGGTAAAAATTAAGTAAGCTTTATCAGAAAGGTCTATGTAACTACAACCATAAGCACTCACAGAAAAGCTGCACTGAGTCCTCTATCAAAAGAAACACAAAAAAGAAGACAATGAATCCTTCATTGTCTTCTTTTTTGTACATATGTTCTCTGGTATCAGACTTCATCTCCTTTAGGGCTCCTTCAGGTTTGTGTCATGAGTCTGCTCAGTTCTCTCCTCTCTCCCTCTCCCCCTCCCTTCTCCTGCTCCCCCTCCATAAGAATGCATAAGAACTCACTTCCCCCACCCTTAGGAATGTGTGATCTGAGCTTCCAATGGCTAGAACTGCAGCAGGAAGCTAGGAAGACCAAGCTAAAATGGCAGCTGCCATCTTAAACAAATGGAGGGCTGTTTACTCAGGTATGCTACAGGTGTCTGCAGAATAAATATAGTGTTCTAGCCCGGTCATGTTACATAAGTTATGCATAAAGTTACGCCGAAACTTAGGCAATTTACAAAACTGCTTGGAAAGCTACATACTGCCTAGGGCGTAAGTATCTTGCATATGAAGCAAAATACAAAGCAGAGAATCTTTGCAGAGACAAACTCCAATGACCAACAATGAATGAAAAAACAGATAAATCCCACTGCTTCCAATGAACTGACTGACTTATTATCACTTTATTATTCATTTTAACTATTTATATGAACTGCTTATTATAGTAAAATATCAACTTTTTATATTGGTATCTGTTTACTGAATTTTATTAGTGTCTCCTACATGAACTTTCCAGCAGGGGAATGACTGGTTATTGGGCCCCACAGCAACATCATTGGGCCGCTATGCTTATGCAATTTACTTAACCTCTGCAAAAACTTATGTCTCTTTCAAAGAAACTTAGATTACTGATGTATAAACTCCACTGACCCCCCCCCCCCCAGTTAATATACTGTTATAACTATTTTTATTAACTACTACTGACTAGTTATTGGGCCCCACAGCAAGATCATTGGGCCTCTTAACTTACACAGTTTACGTAACTTATGCAAAAACATACACAAGCAATGACAGCACAGAGCAGGGGCAGATAGGTGACCCCCCCCCCCCATAAACTGACTGAATTATTAGCACACTAATTTTACATTACATTTATTTATAAAGCGCCAACATATCCCGCAGTGCTGTACAATAAGTGGGTTACATACATAGACATAAAGAGTAACATATAAAGCAATCAATAACCGATACAAGAGGTGAAGAGAGCCCTGCCCAAAAGAGCTTACAATCTACAAGGAGAAAGGGTTGAGACACAAGGGGGCACATTTACTAACCCACGAACGGGCCGAATGCGTCCGATTGCACTTTTTTTGTAATGATCGGTAATTTTGCGATTTTTTTCGTCGTCTTTACGATTTTTGCGTAAAAACGCGAGTTTTTCGGCATCATTACGAAAGTTGCGCAAAGTCGCGATTTTTTCGTAGCGTTAAAACTTGCGCGAAACGTCGCGCCTTGTAAGTTTTAACGCTACGAAAAAGGCGCGACTTTGCGCGCAAGTGTTAACGCTACGAAAAAATCGCGACTTTGCGCAACTTTCGTAATGACGCCGAAAAACTCGCGTTTTTACACAAAAATCGTAAAGACGCCGAAAAACTCGCGTTTTTACGCAAAAAACGTAAAGACGCCGAAAAAAATCGCAAAAAATACGAAAAAGTTGCAAAATGTTCGTTTCCAATCGGAATTTTTCCAATTCGGATTCGAAATCGTGTCTTAGTAAATCAGCCCCAAGGTGTGGGCTAATCAGTGGAACTCTTTATACGAACTGCTTATATTGCGCACACAAGGGTCGTGGCCACTATTTTTGTACAGCATGCTTGTGTTCATAGGGAGCCCCATATAAAAACTAGTGTGGGGCCCCAAACTTTCTGATGGCAGCCCTGGTTGTGAATGGCAAAAATATATGACTGGCATAAAAGCAATTTGTGGGGTCTGCAGACACAACAGAAAAGAAACACTTTTGTGCCTCTGGTGAAGAGCCTGCATTCATTTTATAACTACTAGTGATGAGTGAATCTGTCCCGTTTTGTTTAGCTAAAAAATTAGCGAAGATGTGACAAATTCACAAAAAATTGCCGCTACCACAGATTTTTTTTGCCGCAAGTACAACTTTTTTTTTGTCACCTTTACTTTTTCCTCACTCAGCAAATTTTTTCCGCTGTGAATTTTTGTGCCTGTGTCACGAAAATATCTGCCGATGGAGAAATGCAGAATTTTGCCACAAATCCAACTATTTTTTTCACCTTTCGCAAATGTTTCCCAGTTTGCCAAATTTTTCCAAACTTTTGCACATTTTTTTGGCAAAGCAAAATGGTACAGATTCTCTTATCACTACTAATAGGCTGTGTAGGGAGGTGACAGATAACCATGCCTGGGAAGGTATTCCTCTGAAATACACTTTGAAAAGGTCAGGCCAATTGTCTGTACCTGAGGGTATCCATACAGCTGAGTGATTTCTGCAATGGTGTAAGTTGTAGACGATAACAAGTGGCCAACAAATGCCACCAACTTCTGATCAGGTTGACAGATATAGTTGAGAGTTGGGTTCTCATCCTCAGATAATAAGCTGAAAGTGCTCATTAATGCAATTACATCACTGTTACATGCATCATAGATGCGGTATCCTAGAGTAATGTTGGGTAAAAGCTCTGTGCTGTTGTTGATCTCCTCTATAGCATACATAAAGGCCAGGAGGTGGGCCAGATGCTGAAATGTAGGTCTGTTGGATTAATTAAAAATGTATGATATTAATGTAACAGACTGCTCCAGTGTTTATATATACTGTATGTTTAGTGTTTATATATCCATGGAAGCAAAAATCCCTCGTTAGTAGATTGAAACTTGAAAATATATACATATATGGAATCCCTTATCCAGATACCCATTATTCAAAAGGCTCTGAATTAGGGAAAAGCCATCTCCCTTAGTGTCCATTAAGTACATTTTGAAAAATGATTTACTTTTATAATATAATAATAAAACAGTACCTTGTACTTAAAAGCTGTTTACAATTAGTGATGAGCGAATCTGCCCCTTTCAAAAGATTCGCGAAACGGTGAAAAATTCGCAAAATGGCGAAAATGACGCGGTAAAAAAAAATGTCCCCCGTGGCTATTCTTTTGTCATGCAGCTATTCTTTTGTCGCCCACGGCTATTCTTTAGTCACCTGTGGCTATTTTTTTGTCGCCCGAGGCTATTCTTTTGTCGTCTGTGGCTATTCTTTTGTCGCCCGTAGCTATTCTTTTGTCACGCGGCTATTCTTTTGTCGCCCGCAGCTATTCTTTTGTCGCCCGCGGCTATTCTTTTGTCGTCTGTGGCTATTCTTTTGTCGCCCGTAGCTATTCTTTTGTCACGCGGCTATTCTTTTGTCGCCCGCAGCTATTCTTTTGTCACCCGCGGCTATTCTTTTGTCATCTGTGGCTATTCTTTTGTCGCCCGTGGCTATTCTTTTGAATAGGGCGAAATTTTTTCCGCTGCAAATTTTTTCATCCGTTTCGTTAAACAATCCACCAATGGTGAAACGCAGAAATTCGCCGCGAATCCATGCCTGGAGAAACATTTCACCCATCAATATTTATAATATATGCCAATACAATCCTATTGGGGTTATATTCAAATGTTTTTAGCTGACTTAAGGTGGGGAGATTCAAATTACAGCAAGATCTCTTATACAGAAAACCCTAGGTCCCAAGCATTGTAGATAATGGATTCCATGTGGAACCTGTTCTAGAACAAAGTTCCTCCTAAAATGCTAGTACAAATTCATAAGCACACATTACATCAATAGCTCTGAATACTTTCTTGCTGTAAGATTGCTGTAAGATTACCTGGTGGTCTAATGGGGCAGCAGCGGGGACACCTGCAGCCTTCTTGTGCACACCCAAAGCGCGCATGAGCGATGTGCCTTTAAATAGTATGCACAGATTGGCACCAATAAAATGCGATGCATGGCATCATCTTTGGCACAAAAATACAAATATATAATCCACCGGACTCAGTGAATCAGGGCCCGTTTTGGGTCTATGTTCATAGTTCCTGGGTGCATTTTTGAACTTTGGCTGGACTGACCATTGCCTGTTATTGCACTTTGCTAGAATTCTACCTGGACCAACCTCTACCTGTTATTTGACCGCATTAGAACTCTGCTTTAACTGACCACCTAGTTTTCCGCTACACTGGTGTTTCCTTCTGCTTTCCCACTTGCTACGACTTGGCCCCTTTGTTTGCCCAGAACTCTCATCTTGCTCCTCTCACAATAAGATCTGGCTGTATCTGTATCTGTAAACTGTCAGCCCATAATCAGTCTGAAGATGTTTTTTTAACCAATAAAGAAAGGTATAATGAAATGTTGCATATGTTAAGCAAAAGCTTTAACCTTTGAGAGTCACCGATGATAAAAGTTATGATCTGTGGATAAAGAGACTGAAGTGCCACAGATTGTAGCTTCTACGTTCAGTTGCTCCTGTGTGCCTTACTTGCACCTAAAGGTGCACCTTCAAGCTTTGCAGGGATCCCATTGAAGCGAGTACTTACTTCTGTAATTGAGATTTCTCTGGTTTGTTAATATAAAGGTAAGAACTGGTGCAGTGATGTGCTGTAGTACGTATTCTCACTTACCTGCCCCTGCTACCTTAAACTGCTGACAAAATCCAAAATAAACTAACCAACAAGTTAGAAGCTATTGTTTACCACAATCAACTTTTATTGTGTCAAAGTAAAAAAAAAAACCTCTTTAATAATACACTTTAATGCAACGTAATTGAGAATATAACGTGTGTTAAACTCACAAAGAAACCTGACTATGGATCTATAATCTGGAACCCTTTATGTAGAAAGTTTTAAGATGTTATGCCATGCCCTGTTGTGTCCAGACAACAAATCTAATACCTGGAAGTGACAGAAAATGACCTTAATGTTATTGTAACATATTTCATCATATCTGTTCTGTAACAGCTAAAGGAGGTTTCGTGGTTTTTCTCAGAAACAAGAATAAGCTCAGTAGGCACTTGTGTCTCATAGGAAAGCAGGAAATGTGTCCCTTATCAACAATTATGTTACTATATAACTTACTGTATACACATTGCAGGGCAAGGAGCATTTTGAAATCTCTGAAATGCCTCATAAGTACTGACAGAGATTTGCAGAATGCCTCCTATTATGATGTCTCCATCAACAGCATATACATCAAGTTTAGAACAATCAAGCCATGCAGTTGGAAGCAGCGGATCAAGTTTTGTTGTGTAAAATTGTCCTGTGCTACATGAAAAGGAGAGGAAAAGTAGAATAAACATTAGAGCTAAGGGTTTCCAGCAAGGTTTGGCCAACTTTGGCAAACACAGTTCCTTTCTGCATAGATACAAGTGTCCATGAATGCATATTGAATCATGTAAAGATAAAGGCCAGGGATTCATAAGAAGAACACAAGCAGATGGTGCCGTGCAATGTTATAGAAAGTGGCTAAAGCATATACTGTACAGGAAAACTGCTTTTATCCCTTCAAATCCTTCTCTTTTTTCATTAATTGTATCTTTTTTTTTCTCTCTAATGATACCTTGGGCTTTTTCTGTCCAGAAATCAGTGAGCTGAAGGCACAATTGGTGTCATGTTATTATGTACCAAAAAATTTTACTCAATAATCAGTCTCTAACAAAAATAGCCAGTCTGTAACAACTTTCATCCAATGAGCATTTAGCACAGTTAAGCACATCATGAAACATGGTGATGAATAGGGTTTCAGCCCTAGTTTTTATTAGAATTTTTTTGTCTCATACATTAGACCAGGACGCAATAAAAAAAACTTTATACTTTTTTCTTTGACACATTTATTAATCCAGTAGGATATACAGTTCTCTATGGAAATGAACAAAAGGTGAAAGATTCAGTTAATAATCCAGTTTCCATTGCTGCCACTCGGAAGCTACTATTAGCTGAAAACTAGATTTTGTTGTGGGGAAAAAAATGTGAATATGTGGCAATATAAGAGGGGATTTATTAAAATGCTGATTTTTGTGTTTTTATCTCTTTTAAAAAACTACAACTAAACTCATTACCAGGAATGGCAGTCATTTACTACGGAATATTGAAAAAGCTCAAAAGTAAAAAAGTCATGAAAACCACAACTTTTTTGACTTGTCGCACAAAAACTTTGCCTTTTTTGTATTGTCACACAAAAGCCAGCGTAACCCACTCGAAAACCTCGAAAACCACAAAGTAAAGAATGACCTTTCAGTTGTAAAAAGGACATTTGCCATTGACTTCTACATGGTCTCAACAGGTTTTAACCAGCTTATTTTAGCATTAGGAATTGTCACAGCTTTGTCGCATAACAAATCACAACAAAATTAATTTTGCAGCAACAAAATTGAGTTTTCAGTGACAAAAAGCCCAAACCCCAAAAAAATGTGCTTAGTAAAGGCCCCTTTATTATGCAACAAAACTGTGACAATTTCAAAGGCAGTCCAGTTGTTTTAGACTTAATTCTACTAGGTACTGTCTGGTACATCTATTTGTATGTTTATAAAATGTATTTTCTGTAGAAATACCTTGTGTGTAGAAGGCCACATAACCAATGTATAAATCTTTAAAATAACTATAAAGTATAAAGTTGACTTTATTCAACACATCATAAATAAGATTATTATAACCTTTTGCTTTTTATAACTTATTGCTCTCTTTCAAACTTTTATTATTATTATTATTATTATTATTATTTATAAAGCAACAACAAATTCTGAAGCTCTGTACAATAAGAAGGTTAATACATACAGAATTACATACAGAGTAACATAGAAAACAAACAATAACTGATACAAGAGGTGAAGAGGACCCTGCCCAAAAGAGCTTACAATCTGTGAGGATATATCTGTTATTAGTTACAAATTCCCATTACCTAAAGAGGTACTGCCTGCATACCCTTTAGTCTCACTAATGTGATTATATCCAAGCCTGGTCCCACCATCAGAACATAGTATTAAAGATTGCTGGTGAGGCACTAGCCCCTGCACTATTTTACTTAAAAAAATCACTTAATTTAACACAGCTAGTGATGAGTATATCTGTCCCATTTCGCTTTGCCATAAAATTTACAAATTCACAAAAACGACAAGAAAATTTGAGAAATGCCAAAAAACGCATTTGTCACGCAATTTTTTTTGTCACCCGCTTCTTTTTTTCTTTGTCGCCTGCGCTTTTTTGATGTGACCGCGCCCTTTTTTACACAACCACACCCTTTTTTATGCGACCGCACCCAATATGACACACAATGAGATTTTTTCCTGTGTGGCGTGGCGAATTGTCACGGAACTTTTGCAAAACAATTTTCGCCAAATGTGGAAATCCTCTGCAAATCCATGCCTGGCGAAAAAATTCGCTCAACACTTAACACAGCATTTATGCTCTTGGGAGGGTCCTATAATGCTACAAACAAGTTGTGTAAAGTTAAATTAGTTTTTTCATGAAAGTACTGCATGGGCTAGTTCCTCATCCATGTTGTTTGGAGTAATAAACTCAACAGTCACTAATTCAAAAACGATATTATTGTGGGTTGTACAAGTTGGCGCATGTGTAGATTGCCTGTATGCATGTAACTAGTGATGAGCAAATGTGGGTGCTGCGTGACCACACCTACTTTGACGCGACCACGACTTTTTTTTTAAATGCGATGAATTTTTTGTGGAAAAATGGACGCAGTCACGGCAAAAAATTATATGGGCGACAAAAAAATACAAGTGTGACAAGAAAAAGACGCAGGTGACAAAAAAAATGTGGGCAACAAAAAAGTTCCATGACAAATTTACTGCCAATAGATTTGTCACATTAGTGCCACCTAGAATCTTTCTCTGATTGCTGCTGCCTTTTTAGTTTGGTGTTCATAGCTTCCTGTTTGCAGTCTTGCTGTTATAGCTCAGATTACACATTCCTAAGGGTGGGAGATTAAGTTTTATAGATTCATATGGGAGGGGGGAGCAGGAGAGGGGAGAGAGGAGAAAGCTGTGCAGACTCTGGCCCCAGGAATGAAGGATTTTTTTCTGAGAGAGGAAGTTAGATACCCTAACAACATGTTTACAAAAAAGGAGTCAAGAAATCCTGTGTTACTTTTGATAGAGGACTCTACATGCAGCTTTTCTGTGAGTGCTTATGGCTGTACTTACATAGACCTTTCTTATAAAGCTTACTTAGTTTTCCCATTTTCTTCTCTTTTAATATCATTCGATGCTCCAAAACTGCGTTGTTCTATGTTCAGAGCTTTGTTAGGTTTCTAATCCACATTTAACTTCCTACCTTTTAATAATAAGGAGCCCAGCCAATTGCAGCATCATTAATAATCAGCTGATTAGTATTTGGTAAGGATTTACCCACATGGATCTTAGTAATTGTTTCATTTTCATGAATAATCCAGTTCAGAATATCAAACTTTCCAGCAATATTTCCATCTTTGGTGAAGAAAAAATCCTCTCCAGATGCCGTTTTCAGGTGAAGGTTTTTTAGGTAAGTGTTTAGCTACAATTAAATAAACATCAGTACCCAAAAGAAACGATTATTAATTTATTAATAATAAAGACCAGTTCTGAAATAGAAAAGTTGTTCTATAAAAACACATATTTAGTTAGTAAGGTTAGTAAAAGTGGACAGAGCCATCAAAAACCAATCAGATTTCATCCATTGAATTTAATTGTTTTACATTTAACACACTCCCATCCTCACACTATTTATGCCAGGGGTCCCAAACTTTGCACAACATGGGTTCAAATGTCACTGAGGTGATGGTGACTCATCAGAATGATGAACCCAACCCTGGCATGAACCCAACTGGTATAGCCATGACTTTCCAGATTGGTGATCGACCAGGGAATCATTTAGACCTTAGTACTTTCAACAGGAGAAAAGATTGGAGATTCTGTGAGTCCTGCCAATAATAACGTGATCTGCTGGAGTTACAGGCAGGGCAGTTAATATAAGATTCTGCTAATATTGGTGGGGCTGAGGCTGCAAAACATCCTCTCGTACTCCAGTTAATCTAACATTATTTCTTCTAGAGCAGCCTTTCAGATCTGCTTTCATATTTTGTAAGGTGGTAACGAATTAGTCATGAGAATTAACGCCATTGTGTTAAGTACCATTACTAGCTTAACCATTTTATTATCTAAGTGATCGGTGCATTCAGCTATTGCTTTTAAGTTTCAAGTTTTATTGTCATATACAAATAACAATGAAGCATCATTACTGTAATGACATTTTTTGACCTGTGTTCCTCCCAACTTTACATAGACAAAAAAAAAAAAAAAAAATAAAAATGTTAAATATAATAAAAGTGAGCAATAAAGGTACAAGTATTTACAATAAAAAAACGCAATGAAATATTTGAAATTGTGCAGTGAGGATTTAAAGTGGCTTTGCTTAAAGTGACACTGGGAAGAGTCCAGTAGTTATGGGGAGTGTGTGTTGGTTTGGGTAGAATGTCAGCAGTTCAGAAGCCTGATGGCTTGTGGGTATAAACTGTCTCTGTATCTGCTGGTGCGGGTCTGGATGCTCCTGTACCGCCTGCCTGATGGTAGGAGCGTGAAAAGACTGTGGCTGGGGTGGCTGGGGTCAGAGAGGATCCGTTGCATCTTCCTCCTACAGCGCTGTCTGTACAGGTCCTGCATGGCTGGCAGTTCAGTCCTGGTGATGCGCTGGGCTGATCTCACCACCCTCTGCGGAGCTTTGCGGTCCAAAGCATTACAGCTGCCATACCAGGTGGTGATACAGCCGGACAGAATACTCTCAATGGTGCATCGATAGAAGTTTGTGAGTATTCTGGAGTCCATGCCGAACCTTCGCAGGTGCCTCAGAAAGAAGAGCCGCTGTCTTACAGCTTTTGTGATCACACCAACGTGGTGAGACTAACTCAGATCCTCACTGATATTGATGCCAAGGAATCTGAAGCAGCTGACTCTCTCCACCTCTGCTCCCTCAATGTAAATGGGGGTATGGCCTCCTCCCTGCAGTCTCCTGCAATCCACAATGAACTACTTAGTTTTGCTGACGTTGAGCAGCAGGTTGTTGTCCCGGCACCATGATGTCAGGGCTCTCGCCTCTGCCCTGTATGCCGACTCATCTCCATCAGAAATGAAGCCGATGATGGTGGTGTCGTCTGCAAATTTGATGATAGTATTGGAGCTGTGTGTTGCTGTACAGTCGTGGGTGAACAGGGTGTACAGCAGGGGGCTGAGCACACATCCCTGGGGGGGAACCCGTGCTAAGTGTCAGTGTGGATGAGGTGATGTTGCCGATCCGAACCACCTGAGGTCTGTTTGTCAGGAAGTCCAGGATCCAGCTGCACAGGGAGGAACCCATGTTCAGGTCATTTAGTTTCATGACAAGTCTGGATGGTACAATGGTGTTGAAAGCAGGGCTGTAGTCAATGAACAGCATCCGCACGTATGTGTTTCTCTGGTCCAGGTGGGAGAGGGCAGTGTGAAGTGCAATTGCTGTTGCATCATCTGTAGATCTATTTGATCTGTAGGCAAACTGGAGTGGATCAAGTGAAGCAGGGAGTAAAGATGTGATGTGAGCCTTGACTATACGCTCAAAGCACTTCATGGCAATGGAGGTGAGTACTACTGGGCGATAGTCATTTAGGCAGCTCACATTCATTTTCTTAGGGACAGGGATGATGGTGGTCCTCTTAAAACATGTTGGGACAGCAGACTGGAGCAGGGAAACGTTAAAAAAGTCTGTGAAGACATCTGCTAGCTCATGGGCGCAGGCTTTGAAAACACGACCTGGGATGTTATCTGGTCCAGGAGCTTTCTGTGCTTTTCTGAAGTGTTTACACACGTCTACTTGAGATATCTGAAGAGGGCAACCGGCCTCTTCCAACAAAAGCTCCTGAGATAGGTGTTTATCAAAGCGTGAATAGAAGGTGTTCAGCTCATCAGGTAGAGAAGCAGTTACCTCCCCCACTCTGCAGCTCTTTCCTTTGTAGTCTGTGATGGTCTTCAGTCCACTCCACATGTTCCTGATGTTAGAGTTGCTATAGCAGGACTCCACCTTATCTCTGTCACTTAGCTGTTTTTATTGCTTTCCTGAGTGCATACCGGGATGATTTGTACTCACTTGGGTCTCCAGATTTAAAGGCTGCAGTCCACGCTCTGAGCGCTGCGCAGACCTCTCCGTTAACCCATGGCTTCTGGTTGGGGTAAGTCCGTACATTAACCCGCGGTACGACGTCATTGATGCATTTGTGAATAAAGTCCGTTACGTACTCAGCGTAGTTGTTGATGTTGTTGTCAGCGGCAGTCCGGAAGACTTCCCAGTCCGTGATGTTGAAGCAGTGACGCAGGGTGCTGTCTGACTGGTCGGTCCAGCGCTGAACCGAACGCGTCATAGGTTGCTCGCGTTTCAGCTTCTGCCTATAGGCTGGCAGCAGCAGGACTGAGGAGTGATCTGATTTGCCGAAGGCTGGTCGAGGGCGAGATTTATAGGCATGTGCGTATGGAGTGTAAACATGGTCCAGGATGTTCTCACCACGCGTTGGAAAGTTTACATGCTGGTAAAACTTCGGCAGAACTTTCTTCATGTTGGCTTTATTAAAATCGCCAGTCACGATAAAAGCAGCCTCCGGGTGTAATGTTTCCTGCCGGTCGATAGCATCAAACAGTTCATCCAGTGCCCGTGTGGTGTCGGCGTGGGGAGGAATATAAACAGCAGTATAAAATATTGCTGTAAACTCCCTGGGCAGATAAAAAGGTCTGCATCTGATCATAAGATATTCAAGATCAGGAGAGCACCCCGATGAAACTGTCTGTACATCAGTACACCACTGTTTGTTGGTCATTACACACACCCACATTCGTTTTTTTTAAATAGGGCTTTTAAGTTTCTGTTGTGTTTGTGATGGCTGGGTATACTTGTCTGTACTTTGTTCCATTTCAGGATCAATGCATGCCGGGTAAGACTCCTTTGAAGAAAGTTGAGGTCTATTTTGATTGCTATCTAGGAGCAGCAGAGGTTTCACTGGTACCTAAGTTACAATGGTTATGTTTTCCCTTTGCACTTAGTTATCTCTTTGGTAGATATGCTGCTGATCTAAGCAGGTTTGGACTGCTAGTTCACATTGTTTTGCAGGCAGCTGTGGAAAATAAGTAAGTTGACCCCAGAAAAAGAACTCATATTTTCAGAAAATACAAATTCTGCCAAATGTCAAATGTCAAACCCCACATTTTGTAACGTCCCAACATAAAACATTCTAACTGTGCATATCACAGGCCTACTGAACTGTTTGATGCTCAGTATGCATAGATTTAGCAAACTATGTGGTGAATTTAATCTGAATTTTCATGTCTGCCTGCAATATAAGAAAATTAACATTGGGTACATTTGTAAAATTTATTTTTATTTCAGATCCAAAAGGGCTGATTTATCAAAATACGACTGGTCCAAAATATAAAAAATTCTTTTCTTTTTTCGTACTGTGCATATTTTCTGTGACTTTTTTGTACTTTGTGCGACTTTTTTGTACTTTGCGAAAAATTTGTGCGTCAAAAACTTATAGGTTGGAGCTGTAGAGTGCCATTGAGCCCTATGGGAGGCTTCCAAAATCATGCACAGAAGGATCAAAGTGAGAAAGGTTTTCCCGCTGTTTACGATTGTTCGGATATGACAATTTCGTGACTTTCAGATCGCCAATACGATATTATCGTGACTAATACAATTTTTTCTTAAGCATTTTCGTGATATTTGCAATCATCGTATCTAATACGAATTTTACTCATTTCGGGATTCAAACTCGTACTTTGATGAATGTGCCCCATAGAGTATGCACTATTAACAATGTAGCATGTGCTTTTCAGTGTGTGACTGTATTTTAGCAGTAGGTTTTTCTTTAACATTGAGCTCTGGTTTCAGCAAAATAATGTAGCATTTTGGAGTAAATATACACATTAACAGTCCTGCTGCAGAGGCCTGGATGGCAAATATCTCCACTGCAACCATGTGTTTGCCTTTGGTGCTCAGGTATGTTGGGATGAAGGAGGCCCAGACACTGCAGAACACCAGCATGCTGAAAGTGATGTGCTGCGCCTCATTGAAACGGTCTGGTAACTTGCGAGCAATGAAAGCGACAGCAAAGCTAATAAGGGATAATACACCAATGTATGAAACTGCCAGATAGAAACTTATGATTGAACCTTCATTACATTGTAGAATTGTTTTTTCTGGTAAAGTTTTATTATCAGACTCTACATGTGGTGGATACAATATCAGCCAAATTACACATATTACAAATTCTCCAAGGGAGAAAAGAAAGACCACACCCACAGAAATGTTAATTCTCCCACATTCTCTAAAGCCCTTTTTCATTTTTGTGGCTTTAAAAGCAGCTAAAACCATTGATGTTTTTCCTAAAATTGAAGAAATAGCAACAGAGAAGGCAATAAGAAACAAGGCTTGTCTCAACATGCAGGTAACCCCAGTAGGTTGTCCAATAAAGATGAAAGAGCAAAGGAAGGACATTAGAAGAGCCATAAGTAGGATGTAGCTGATGTTCTGATTATTGGCACGAACTATAGGAGTCCTTCTGTGTTTTATAAAGACAAACAACACTGCAGCAGTCAAAACAATAAAGACTGAAGCACATCCAGACAGTATATATCCTAAAAGGTCTTTATAGGACAGGAAGTCAATTGTTCTTTTAATGCACTGGTCCCTAGCTGGATTAGGCCATTGGTCTTCAGCACATTTCACACAAGTTTTCAGATCTAAGGATCAAAATGTAAAATGAGAATGTAAGTAGATAGCAATAGTCAATCACCTTTCAAAGCAGTCCTCGTTGTATATTTAGATGTTTACTTAAAGAATATTAAGACTTTGAATTTTGTGACAAACACAAAGGGCCAATTCAATTCATTCTGATGGACGAAATAATTTGCCAGGCCTGGATTTGCGGCAAATTTCTTTGTCCAAAAATTTTTCTCTGTTTCACTTCTATTCTCATACCATTTTTAAATAGGTGGAAACCATATATGTAATCTGAATATTTTTTCCACTGTACGTATTGGTGTGGAACAGGATTTATCTGATCACATAAAACTATTAAGTGACCCATCTGACAACATTAAGGGGCACATTTACTAACCCACGAATCCGAATCCGAATTGGAAAAATTCCGATTGGAAAACGAACATTTTGCGACTTTTTCGTATTTTTTGCGATTTTTTTGTCGCCTTTACAACTTTTCGGAAATTGTCGTGACTTTTTCGTTACCAATACGATTTGCACAAAAAAACGCGAGTTTTTCGTAGCCATTACGATTCGCTCGTATCTTGTCACGACTTTTTCGTATTGAGCGCTCGTAAACGGCGGGCGAAACTTTCAGACTTAGCATGATTTTGGAAGCCTCCCATAGGACTCAATGGCACCCTGCAGCTCCAACCCGGCCCAAGGAAAGCCTCCCATAGGGCTCAATGGCACTCTGCAGCTCCAACCTGGCCCAAGGAAAGTCTCCCATAGGGCTCAATGGCACTCTGCAGCTCCAACCTGGCCCAAGGAAAGTCTCCCATAGGGCTCAATGGCACTCTGCAGCTCCAACCCGGCCCAAGGAAAGTCTCCCATAGGGCTCAATGGCACTCTGCAGCTCCAACCCGGCCCAAGGAAAGTCTCCCATAGGGCTCAATGGCACTCTGCAGCTCCAACCTGGCCCAAGGAAAGTCTCCCATAGGGCTCAATGGCACTCTGCAGCTCCAACCCGGCCCAAGGAAAGTCTCCCATAGGGCTCAATGGCACTCTGCAGCTCCAACCTGGCCCAAGGAAAGTCTCCCATAGGGCTCAATGGCACTCTGCAGCTCCAACCCGGCCCAAGGAAAGTCTCCCATAGGGCTCAATGGCACTCTGCAGCTCCAACCCGGCCCAAGGAAAGTCTCCCATAGGGCTCAATGGCACTCTGCAGCTCCAACCCGGCCCAAGGAAAGTCTCCCATAGGGCTCAATGGCACTCTGCAGCTCCAACCCGGCCCAAGGAAAGTCTCCCATAGGGCTCAATGGCACCCTGCAGCTCCAACCCGGCCCAAGGAAAGTCTCCCATAGGGCTCAATGGCACCCTGCAGCTCCAACCCGGCCCAAGGAAAGTCTCCCATAGGGCTCAATGGCACTCTGCAGCTCCAACCTGGCCCAAGAAAAGTCACCATACTGAAGCTTGAATGAATCCGAATCTTTTGTACTCGGCACGAAAGCAGCGAAAAAGTTGCGACAAGTAGTAACGCTACGAAAAAATCGCAACATTTTGCGCAACATTCGAAATGGCTATGAAAAAGTTGCGACAATTTTCCAAAAAAATCGCCAAATACCGATCATTACGAAAAAAACGCAATCGGACGCATTCGGCCCGTTCGTGAGTAAGTAAATGTGCCCCTTAAAGTACAGCAAAACACCATCTCCACACTAATAAAACCTCATTAAACTTGTACAATAATCCCTGCTCATTTTTGCATTGGTGGTTAAATGTAACCTGTCTTCCCAATGATCCAGTGGAAGATAAAAGAATCCCATATGAAACCTTCTTTAAAAATTCCTTTCTGGTAACAAACAATTTCTAAATAAAGATCATTCGCTTCACTTGACGTGAATCTGGAAGTGTTGGAAAAAATAAAATTTTTCCTAAATTGACACTCAGGTTTCAAAATGACTTTCACTCCTGAACACTCCTGATTCCTTATATGATGCTACATGGAAGAAATCAACCATATGGAAACAGTAAGGAAAATATTATTTCCACTGTACCCAACTCCAGACAAACAAATTAATTTGTAGACTTCCTGCAAATAAGTGCTGGAGAGGTTGTTATGGGCAAAAAAGGATATTAACTACTGTATGAAAATGGAAAACCCAATAATAATTAAAAAAAAATTCTTCCTGCTCCAAAAATAAATGTTTTTTTCTTAATACGCTTGAAAACACCTTGGTGTTTTCAAGCGTATTAAGAAAAAACATTTATTATTAATGCAGAAAATATTATATGTAATTAATTATCTCTACTAGTTGATTATTTCTTTTCACTCACCTGTATAATTTGAGATTTCCCCTTCAGAACATGAAACACAGTCAAAGCAGCACGGTGGCCTCCCATTCTGATGAGCTCTTCGGTGGCCAGAAGAGCACAGTTCCGTGCACAGTGATGTGGGGGTCTTAAACATGAAAAAAAAGAAAGAGTTTTTGGGTCATTCAAAAAGGGTAGAATAAAGATGGATAGGGTGGGGGCATAGTCAGTATGTGGCCAAAGTAAGTCATGTTTTGCCTTAGCTTCTGCTATTATCCTGCAAATATCCTAATGGGTACTGCAAGATGGCACCATCTCTACTTCTGACCACTCCCTTCAACAAGATGATTGGGGATAAAATACTATTGGTACCTCAGTGACTAAAAGACTAGAAACCTTTGCCCAATTCATCATTTTCCCCACAATTGCAGAGTCTTTTTGGTCACCAGGGAGAGTTTTCCCTAATGCACTTGTAGCCAATGTGTCAAAATTGGCACACATCAGAGTTTTTAGCCTGATTGGCATAATTCCTGTGTTAGTATGATGCACTTCTGCCTTGTGCTAGGGTACAGAGTTCAATCCCAGCCAACGCACTAACTGCAAGGAGTTTGTATGTTCTCCCCAGAGTACATGGAATTTTGAAATCTAGATTACTAAACATAGTTGCCAGCTAATTCCAACAGTATCATCTTGTCAATCATAGACATTCTGCATGACAGTTTTGTTTGAAAGAATAAATACTAACAGGGTATCACTCAAAACACCCCCCTAGAATTAAGGAATGACAATTTAATATTAGTTTAAAACTGTTTTCACAGTTACAATGGCTTTCTATATGATTCTCCAGGGACCATTGTGAGAGAGAAGGCTTTTTTACTAGTACAGGTATGGGACCCATTATCCAAAATGCTTGGGACATGGGGATAAGGGGTCTTTCCGTAATTCAGGCTCCTACCTTAAATCTACTGAAAAAAACCCAATAGGATTGTTTTGGCTCCAATAAGGATTAATTATATCTTAGTTGGGATCAAGTAAAGGTACTGTTTTATTATTACAGAGAAAAGGGAATCATTTAACCATTAAATAAACCCAATAGGACTGTTCTGCCCCCAATAAGGGGTAATTATATCTTAGTTGGGATCAAGTACAGGTACTGTTTTATTATTACAGAGAAAAGGGAATCATTTAACCATTAAATAAACCCAATAGGGCTGTTCTGCCCCCAATAAGGGGTAATTATACCTTAGTTGGGATCAAGTACAGGTACTGTTTTATTATTACAGAGAAAAGGGAATCATTTAACCATGAAATAAACCCAATAGGGCTGTTCTGCCCCCAATAAGGGGTAATTATATCTTAGTTGGGATCAAGTACAGGTACTGTTTTATTATTACAGAGAAAAGGGAATCATTTAACCATGAAATAAACCCAATAGGGCTGTTCTGCCCCAATAAGGGGTAATTATATCTTAGTTGGGATCAAGTACAGGTACTGTTTTATTATTACAGAGAAAAGGGAAATCATTTTTAAAAATGTGAATTATTTGATTAAAATGGAGTCTATGGGAGACAGGCTTTCCCATAAGGGGTCCCATACCTGTATATAAATGACTGTAAGGAAAAAATAGAAATTATTTAAAATTAATTGAACTGTCTATTTCTTACATACCTGCAAAAAATGTCAACTTCATCTTCTAAAAATTTCGGTAGAATGAATGATACATAAATATCACTCAATGGTCCAGCACTGTTCTATGTTAAGAGCTGCATTAGGTTTCTAATCTAAAATTCATACCTTTTTAAAATAAGGGGCCCAGGCAATGGCAGTCTCATTAATGATCAGCTGATCAGTATTTGGTAAGAATCTCCCCACATGGATCTTATTAATTGTTCCATTTTTATAAATAATCCAGTTCAGAATATCAAACTTTCCTGGGATATTTCCATCTTTGGTGAAGAAAAAATCCTCTCCAGATGCCATTTTCAGGTGAAGGTTCTTTAGGTAAGTGTTTAGCTACAATTAAATAAATATCAGTACCAAAAGAAATTATATTGTAGTTGTAACAATATTCAGTACTGATCAGTACTGAAATGAGAAGGTCATTCCATAGTTCCAAGTTGAAAGACATTAAGGAGCCCATTCATTAAAGCACAATTGAGTATGAATGAGAAAAATTTGTATTTTTTCTAATTTTTAGAACTTTTCATACTGACCACGATATTTTCGTTAAATTACGTGACTTTTTCGCGGTTTGCGTTAATTTCCGCGTCAAAATTGTATTTGTTGCAATGACAACGAACATTTCTGAATTCATTCAAGCTTTGGTATCGTGACCTTTCTTGGGCCAGGTTGGAGCTGCAGAGTGCCATTGAGCCCTATGGGAGACTTTCCTTGGGCCGGGTTGGAGCTGCAGAGTGCCATTGAGCCCTATGGGAGGCTTTCCTTGGGCCAGGTTGGAGCTGCAGAGTGCCATTGAGCCCTATGGGAGACTTTCCTTGGGCCAGGTTGGAGCTGCAGAGTGCCATTGAGCCCTATGGGAGACTTTCCTTGGGCCGGGTTGGAGCTGCAGAGTGCCATTGAGCCCTATGGGAGACTTTCCTTGGGCCGGGTTGGAGCTGCAGAGTGCCATTGAGCCCTATGGGAGACTTTCCTTGGGCCGGGTTGGAGCTGCAGAGTGCCATTGAGCCCTATGGGAGACTTTCCTTGGGCCGGGTTGGAGCTGCAGAGTGCCATTGAGCCCTATGGGAGACTTTCCTTGGGCCGGGTTGGAGCTGCAGAGTGCCATTGAGCCCTATGGGAGACTTTCCTTGGGCCGGGTTGGAGCTGCAGAGTGCCATTGAGCCCTATGGGAGACTTTCCTTGGGCCGGGTTGGAGCTGCAGAGTGCCATTGAGCCCTATGGGAGACTTTCCTTGGGCCAGGTTGGAGCTGCAGAGTGCCATTGAGCCCTATGGGAGACTTTCCTTGGGCCGGGTTGGAGCTGCAGAGTGCCATTGAGCCCTATGGGAGACTTTCCTTGGGCCGGGTTGGAGCTGCAGAGTGCCATTGAGCCCTATGGGAGACTTTCCTTGGGCCGGGTTGGAGCTGCAGAGTGCCATTGTACTGTTTTATTATTACAGAGAACAAGGAAATCATTTTTTAAAAATTAGAATTATTTGCTTAGAATGGAGACTATGGGAGATGGCCTTTCCGTAATTCATAACTTTCTGGATAACGGGTTTCTGGATAAGGGATCCCATACCTGTATAATAAATAAATAAGACTGCAGGTTTTATACAGTTTTTTGTTATATTTTGTAATATCTCAGATGCTGATCTGGTTTCGGAAACAATTCTGCTTTGGGTCTTATTTGACCCTTGTGTGTGTAATGAATAAAATAAAAAGGTTGCTATATTGAGATCTTATTTCCATTTTAAATACATTGTAAAATGCAATTTGTTTGTCTATGTGATCACAAAACATGTGCAGGCATGTACTAGACGTGAGTATGTTGTAATATTGTTGCATAACCAATGATTCTGATAACTGGATGTATATTTAGGGGAGGCAATTGTGAATCAACCCTAATGAGATGCAGATTATACTGTGACATTTTAATTGAAATAAAAATGGAAATAATGGTTAATAAAATTGATTTGCACCATTAAATCGAGATATAGATGTTACCTTAAGTTTCATTTTGTTGATCTTCTCTTTAGAAGACATCTGGAAAAATTCCCTAGATAACTGCATATTATCTAAGGCATGGGCTAGAGCATACACTGCCATGTATATTGTGTGTTTAATACGGTGGGTAATGGTCTCTTCTTGCAACAAATCTTCTTTTATTTTGTCATCCTTTAGACATGCAGGATTTTTATTAGTGGAAACATTAAGACATCCTATATTCAATTCAAAAAGCAATTTTATAAATGTATTCTTAACCATATCAGTCAATAGTTTGTGAGGAAAAAAACTATTTAATCCAGGAATCTCTTCTTTTGGGAGGGAAATTAGAAATGATCCATTAATTGGATAAATATATTCCTGAAAACTGAATTCTGTAAGAATATCCATGGTTACTGAGCATATAAAAACCCTTTCTGATATCATTTTGAAAGCCTTAGCACTAGCGATTAGCAGTCTGGAAAAGGAGATAGTATTGAGGTATAAAATAATGACTTTGGCAGAAGAATGTTTTATCTCCTCAACAGTTTTGTGGCCACTTGTATCTCCATTCAAAATAGAATTGAACATAATTTTAAAAAACTCCACACAGATTCCATTTTTTCCCATTTCCTTTTGTAGCTCCTCACTGGCTTGGTAGTTGCTCTTATCATCTGATGCAATAATTCCCACCCAAGTCCAGCCAAAGTGCTTGAGTAATTTGATGATAACTCTAAACTGGGAATACTCATTGGGAACTGTACGATAAACAGATGGAAAATTAATACGATCATTAAACACGGGATCCAGAGCTCCGTAACTTATCTGAAAGAAAGAATAACAAAAATTGAAGAAGGAATGAGGCTAAGACATCAGATCTAGCTGTTTATAGTGTATTTATTGGCACACTACATGTGTTGGGGCCTAGGTAGGCCATTATCAAGTATATTTGAAAGAAATTTAATTTCTAAAAGAGTTATGCTTAGGTTACATCTTAATTATAATTACAAAATGTTTGTAAATATAAAGTCTATATGGATAACTACAGTAAAATATTATAATTCTACATATTAACTGAGACAAACATTTGTATTAGCTCTAGTAAATAATGTTATATCAATATTTTTTTATCTCATGCTTCAGTTTATTTTCATTAATATATAATAGTCTAATTCCTGGCAATGTCATTCAGTGGCTACTAATGCAAATAAAGTGCTGTCTTGTATAAAAAAGGGCATTGACTCAAGGGATGAAAACATAATTTTGCCCCTTTATAGGTCCCTGGTAAGGCCTCACCTTGAGTATGCAGTGCAGTTTTGGGCTCCAGTCCTTAAGAAGGATATTAATGAGCTGGAGAGAGTGCAGAGACTGCAACTAAACTGGTAAAGGGGATGGAAGATTTAAACTATGAGGTGAGACTGTCAGGGTTGGGGTTGTTTTCTCTGAAAAAAAGGTGTTTGCAAGGGGACATGATTACTCTGTACAAGTACATTATAAGGGGGATTATAGGCCGATAGGGGATGTTCTTTTTTCCCATGAAAACAATCAGCGCACCGGTGCCCCCCCCCCCCTTTAGATTAGAGGAACAGAGCTTCCATTAGAACCAGCGTAGGGGGTTTTTCATGGTGAGGGCAGTGAGGTTGGGGAATGCCCTTCCTAGTGATGTGGTAATGGCAGATTCTGTTAATGCCTATAAGAGGGGCCTGGATGAGTTATTGAACAAGCATAGTATCCAAGGCTATTATGATATTAATATCTACAGTTAGTATTAATGTTTGTATATATAGTTTTTGTAGGTGAGTGGATAGATTGGTAAGTATAGGTTTGTGGGTGCTGGGTTTACTTGGAAGGGTTGAACTTGATGGTCTTTTTTCAATCTTATGTAACTATGTAAGTATAATATGTGCCCACATTGGTCATGAATGCAATAAAGTCTGGCATAAAAGGCAAAGCAATTAGTGATATGTGCAGGCATAACAGAAAAGAAAGATAATAAAGTTATACTTTTTGTTTAGCTTAGCTTTCTATTCACGAACTTCTATGTGCATAGCCTTTGTTGACACTAACCATAACCCACCTCTGTTTCTTTATTTCTCTGTAATACAAATCATCTTCAACTCAGTGTTTTAGAAATACTTTGAAAAGGTCATATGTTTTCTATACCTGAGGGTATCCGTACAGCTGAGTTACTTCCGAAGTGATGTACGTGAGAGATGATAACAAGTGTCCAACAAATGCCACCAACTTCTGATTTTGTTGACAGATATAGTTAATGGCTGGATTTTCTTCCTCAGATAATAAGCTAAAAGTGCTCATTAATGCCATTGCTTCATTGGTACATGAATCATAGATACGGTATCCTAGAGTAATGTTGGGTAAAAGCTCTGTGCTGTTGTTGATCTCCTCTATAGCATAAATAAAGGCCAGGAGGTGAGTCAGATACTGAAATGAATTTCTGTTGGACAAATGTATATATGAATAAGAGTTACATCCCTAAATGTAAGATGCAACTAAAATCTAGAACTCTTTTCCAAGTCATAGTTGGACTTTTATCTCCTGTATTATGCATAATATATAGATAAATGTAAATGGAACTTGCACTAGTTAGAGTAAGTTGATAAAGAAACAGTAACACCAGAACCTTCAAACAAATATTTTGCATTAAAACCTGCCAGTCATATTCCTTCTAGTGATGAGCGAATCTGTCCCATTTTGCTTTGCCGTAAAATTCGCAAAACAACAAGAAAATTAGGGAAATGGAGGGAAATCCACAAAACGCATTTCTTGCGGGACATTTTTGTCGCCCACATCTTTTTTTTGTCGCCCGTGTCTTTTTTGATGCGCCGGCACCCATTTTGATGTGGCCCCGCCCCCATGTTGCAGCGACTGTGACCTTTTTAGACCTGTGGTGAGTTTCACAAAACAATTTGCCAATGGCAAAATTGAGAAATTTGCTGCAAATCCATGCCTGGGGAAAAGATTTGCTCATCGCTATTTCCTTCTATGCTATTTCTATATGGGTAGAGACAAAAAGATGTGTGACAGTCGTCACATAGCTCTGCAGGAGACACTAATAATGGGTGACTGGGCACCATCCACAATATAAAGCTCTGTTTGCATACACTCTCACCCTCCAACCTGGACATCTGGTTCCTACCAGAATATGCTTGCTGCAAAAACCAAACATGCCCTCTTCGAAAGTTGCTTACTGACTGTAAAGTAACCGATGCCTGGTGGTGATGTCACTTCCAGTCTGGTGATGTCACTTCCAGCGCATGTGCGCCTCTCTCAGTCTAGGAGCAGACTTTTCTGGGTTACCCAAAAAAAAAATGGCAAATAGCACTCCTCACCTCCATTTATTTGGGATCCAGTGTGGGGTATTGTGACCTTATAAACAGGGGATTTCAAAGAGTGGTTACTGGCCCTTTACATGTCCATGTACTGATATCTTGGTCCAATAAATAAAAAAAAAAATATCAATAAAGGGTGTAAATACGTACAGTACATATAAGTGTTGCCCAAGGATATACTTATGTAAATATGTATATTTATTCTTATATACAAATGTACATGAATATTCCTGGTTATAAGAGTTCTTTAATAAAAGAGAGTTCAATCAAAAATATACATTTATTAACAAAAGCTATTGACACATATCTACAGAAAAACATGCAAAATGCAAAACAACACTAAACCTAAATACAATATATAAGTGATATATACAAAGATAATTATAAATGTGGATACATTACTTATAATTCTACTGCCTCCCTTTTCCTTATCTTTCCATTAAGTCTGGCATCTGTGTCCTCACTCCAGGAACTCCAGGAACACACTACCAAACCTTAACCCATACCTAGAAATTGACCATAGGTTCATGTGTCAAGTTCTGATTGGTCAATGACCATTAAGTTAATTTTAGGGAGTTGGCAATGGATTTCTGAGGCATGTTGGACAATGGAATTTGGGAAAATACAGTTGAGGGCAAAAGGGAGTGAATTTCCACCTACCCTTGGTCAAAGGGGAGGAGACTTAGCAACTGTTACATAGTTACATAGTTACATAGGGTTGAAAAAAGACCAGAGTCCATCAAGTTCAACCCATCCGAGTAAACCCAGCACACCTAACCCACACCTACCAATCTATACACTCACATACATAAACTATAAATACAACCACTAGTACTAACTGTAGATATTAGTATCACAATAGCCTTGGATATTCTGATTGATCAAGAACTCATCCAGGCCCCTCTTAAAGGCATTAACAGAGTCTGCCATTACCACATCACTAGGAAGGGCATTCCCCAACCTCACTGCCCTCACCGTGAAAAACCACCTACGCTGCTTCAAATGGAAGCTCCGTTCCTCTAATCTAAAGGGGGGGCCTCTGGTGCGTTGATTGTTTTTATGGGAAAAAAGAACATCCCCCAACTGCCTATAATCCCCTCTAATGTACTTGTACAGAGTAATCATGTCCCCTCGCAAGCGCCTCTTTTTCAGAGAAAACAACCCCAACCTCGACAGTCTAACCTCATAGTTTAAATCTTCCATCCCCTTTACCAGTTTAGTTGCAGTCTCTGCACTCTCTCCAGCTCATTAATATCCTTCTTAAGGACTGGAGCCCAAAACTACCCCCCATACTCAAGGTGAGGCCTTACCAGGGACCTATAAAGGGGCAAAATTATGTTCTCATCCCTTGAGTCAATGCCCTTTTTTATACAAGACAGCACTTTATTTGCTTTAGTAGCCACAGAATGACACTGCCTGGGATTAGACAACTTGTTATCAACAAAAACCCCTAGATCCTTCTCCATTAAGAAAACCCCCAACACACTACCATTCAGTAGATAGTTTGCGTTTATATTATTTCTACCAAAGTGCATAAATTTGCACTTATCAACATTGAACCTCATTTTCCAGTTTGCTGCCCAGTTATCTAATTTTGTCAAATCGCTCTGCAAAGCGGCAGCATCCTGCATGGAACTTATAGTTTTGCACAATTTTGTGTCATCAGCAAAAATAGAAACAGTACTGTCTATGCCCACCTCCAGGTCATTAATAAACAAGTTAAAAAGCAAAGGCCCAAGGACTGACCCCTGTGGTACTCCACTAACCACACTGGTCCAATTAGAAAATGTTCCATTTACAACCACTCTTTGTAATCTATCCTTCAGCCAGTTCTCTATCCAATTACAAATATTATGTTCTAGGCCAATATTCCTTAATTTGATCATTAACCTTCTGTGAGGTACTGTATCAAACGCTTTAGCAAAGTCCAAGTAGATGACATCAACTGCCATTCCAGCATCAAGGTTCCTGCTCACCTCCTCATAAAAGGCGACTAAATTAGTCTGGCAAGATCTGTTACGCATAAAACCATGCTGGCACAAACTAATAGTATTGTGAACTGCAATGTATTCAAGTACCCTATCCCTTATTACCCCTTCCAAAAGTTTTCCTACTACTGATGTCAGACTAACAGGCCTATAGTTTTCAGGCTGAGAACAGGATCCCTTTTTAAATAACGGCACCACATTAGCAATCCGCCAGTCTCTCGGCACCATGCCAAACCTCAACGAATCCTGAAAAATTACCGTAAGTGAAGAGGTTTGGCAATCACAGCGCTCAGCTCATTTAATACCCTGGGATGAATCCCATCCGGCCCTGGACCTTTGTTTACCTTTACATGTTCAAGTCTCTTTTGAATTTCCTCCCGAGTGACCCATGCGTCAGTAGCTAAATTACTAGAACTGGGCATATTAAAAGGGAAGCCTTCATTATCTGGCTCCTCAGATGTATAGACAGATGAAAAATAAGAGTTCAAAATTTCAGCTTTTTCCCCGTTCTCATCAACCAACGTACCCCCCCGTGATAATAAAGTTCCCACCCCTTCTTGCTTCATTTTTTTACTATTCACATAATTAAAAAATAATTTTGGATTCTTTTTACTCCTAGCTGCAATATCCCTTTCCATTTCTATTTTAGCTTGCTTGATAGCTTTTTTGCTGCTTTATTTGCTTCCTTGTACCTGATGAAAGTTTCCACTGTCCCAGCTAACTTGAATGCCCTAAAAGCAAGTTTTTTCTTACCAACCTCTACAATAACACTTTTATTCAGCCATAAAAGGTTTTGCTTTGCGATGCCTCTCCTTGCTTACAAGGGGAATATACTGTTGTGTATACCTGCAAAGCAATGTTGTAAAGATGTTCCATTTTCCTTCTGTGTCTAACCCCATGAAAAGCCTTTCCCAGTTGACACATTGCAGAGATGCCCTTATACTGGCAAAGTCTGCACGTCTAAAATTGAGCGTTTTAGTTACTCCCTTATAGAGCTGTCTCTGCAACTGTGTGCTAAATAGGATGTGTTTGAAGCATCTGTTGTAAGGTGATTGTATCTAATATGTAATTTACACAATATCCTTAAATATACAAGGCACAATGTATATATAAAACACAGCATATTCTGTTTAACAGAGATATGATGCAAGCAAGTCTCCCTGAGTTAACAATAAGGTCCCATAACCTTAACCAAAATATTGATAAATATGAAAATGCAATATTTTAATCTTTATGTACAATTCTTGCCAATATTACAATCTAGGTGCACTTTCAATATGGATAATCAACATATTTCTTCTACCCTGTTGGTAAAGGACCACTTAGAAAATAGAGCCCATGGTTGGCACTCTAGCTCTTATTGCCTCCTAAAGTGTAGCTAAACATGTGGGTAAATTCATTTTTCTATTAGTTATATTTTACCAATATCACATTACCAAATGTATATAATAATTCATCAAATACAACCACCATCTGACAGACTAAAATCATGACCCAATTCATTTAAGTTGATTACAGGTATAGACTACAAAATAAGAAATGGTAGTAACCTAAACATAGAAATGGCTCAATTAATTTAACCTAAATGTCTCAAATGTCAGGAAATCAAATAAATAAAACGTACCAAATACAAAAGAGAGATCTGGGTGTATAAATCCCGGATCTGTCTCACAGTTGATCTAGGTCAAATTCCCAACACCATCATATCAGCTCTCACAATGTGAAATCCTAAATACCAAAGAACTCACCGTTGTTCAGAAGTGGTGCTCAGAGCCCCGAACCTGTAGCTGGCGAAATCACGCATATGCAAAAGGGCTCCAAATGCACCGGACACAGCGCTATGATTAAGTGTACATTTACACGAAATACGTTAGGCGTATTGTTTTTAAATGGAGTAATAAAAATCGAGTTTTTAAGCAAGCCGCTGTGTCCGGTGCATTTGGAGCCCTTTTGCATATGCGTGATTACAGGTATAGATTTGCTTTGTGAAAAACTCTGGGTCTCGAGCATTCTGGATAACAGGTCTCATGCTAATTATAAACCCCAAATTTTGTTACAAAAATATTGGGGCTATCCTAGCAGGTAGGCATAAAGGGAGAGCAATAAGATCACAAATACTGAAATAGGGGATCTTAAAAACTGAGTATGGGACAGGTGGCATGACAGGGCCATGACTAGGGGGATGAGGATAGACCAGAAAAGCAGTGTAGTTTGGGGTTGATGGAAGTTGTAGTTGTGGGGAAAGCAGTAGTGATGAGGAAATCAGTCCAGTTTTGCTTCACCCAAAAATTTTCAAAATGGACAAAATGCAAGATAAACTAATCAGAAAGTTGTAATACAATATTATAGTGTTGAAAAAAAAATTCTATTCTTCTAGAAAAACTTTAACTGGACACTGTGATGCAATTTTTGTGCTGATATGTGATTTAAATGGAATTTTATATTATGTTAAACTCATAGAGACACCTAACTTCATCTGTATATTATCTGGGATTGTTATTTAATTAATTTTCTGACTATATTTGCCCTTTTCTGTTATACTTATACTAATGAAGGAAAATCCATGTTGATTATGGAAGACATCAGGCACAGTGCTCCAAATTACAGAAATAAAACCTTATGTGCATACTCAAGCAGCCAGGCCAACACAATGGTTCCGGGTGCACAACTAGCAGATTTTTACTTATCTACCCTGTGAGGCATCAGCCTTAGGAAAGAAGTAAATGTGTTCCCTATTAACCTGAATAAGTGTGTAACTAAATAACTTACCCTAAACAATATTCAAGGAAAGGAATATGTTTGAAATCCCGCAATTCACGACTAGTTACTAAAGAGATCTGCAGAATGCCTCCTATTATAATGTCTCCATCAACAGCATCCATCATTGGTTTAGTACAGTCACCCCATGTACATGGTTGGGTCAGTCTTGATGTGTCATATTGTCCTGTGCTACAAGGAAACAAAAGGAGAACTAGAATCATTGCTTGAGCTAGGTGTAGGAGTTTCCAGCAAGGTTTAACCATCTTCGACAAGCACAACTGCTCTCTGCATGGATAGAAATGTCCATAAATGTGTTTGGAATCATTTAAAGCTGAAGGCCAGGGATTCATAAGAAGAACACAAGCAGATGGTGCAGTGCAGCCTTATGGAGAGCTAAAGCATATATAGTACAAGGAACCTGGTTTTATATCTTTCAATGAGTTATTTTTTTTCAACAGTTACACTTTGTACTTTTTTTGTTCAGAAATCAGCACGCTGTGGAGGGTTAGTAATTATCTACAAAAGAAAATAGTTAATAACCAGTCTATAGCAAAAATACCCAGTATGTAACCATTTTTAACCAAAGAGCTTTTTGATATTTTTTTTCCGTTAGGCCTGGCAAGAAAAATGGTGATGAAGAGGATGATTTGTGCTTTTCATATAAGAATCCAATTGACATAGATATTGCTGCTTGTAGAAAGCTGTGATTAATTAAAAAGTATAAACATATTTAATGGGGGCAATTTTACTCCCCAGGGGGCAAGTGCAAAAGAGAAGCAAGATGTGGGCTGCGTGTTATGCTACTCCTTCCTTGCTCTTCAGAATGGCATGTAAGGTTGGGGTGGGAGGGAAGGACTCCTACTTGCCCACTGCATGGGACATTGAACACAAGCCTTTTTATGTTTCTGTTATATCACATATATCTCAAACAGCCAAAAGGTATTCTATCCCCACCCCCTATTTCCTTTTGATTATTTTTTTTATATAAACCTTAGACCAGGGTCCAATTAAAGACTATTTTTTTTGCGGACTGACACCAGAATTGATTAACCCAATTTAAGATCCAGTTCCATGCAGGAATCGACAAAAAGTGATAAATTCATTTAAGTCAAAAAAATTGCAGCTACTAATAAGTTGTTTTTCCCTTGTGTTTTGCTGACTATGTTTTGGTGTTACATATTGGTATTAGTATAGAGTGGTGCCTAAGGTTAAGTAATGGCAGGTAATGAGCCCAACAAAGCACTCACTGGAATTCTAATTCTACTCATTTTTTTAAGTGCAGTTAGACAGGACCTCCAGTTGCTGGGCTAATGGGGTGATTGTGCATTGCTGAAATCAGATGGAACTGGGTGGCATTGAGCGGAACTGAGTGAAATTGGGCTCAACTTGGGTAGAATAAGTAACCAGCAGTGAGTGCTTTGTTGGGCTCATTACATGCCATTACTTAACCTTAGACACCACTCTATACCCAACATCTATACTACCCTTTTACATTACTTAATCCCTGTAGAGCAGTGCTGTCCAACTTCTGCAGTGCCGAGGGCTGGAATTTCTCTAGCATACATGGTGGAGGGCCACTAATGGAATCCAGTTTTGACCACTCCCCTTTTTAAACCACACCCACTTCAACCCACACCCATTTTATTACAATGGTGGTAGTGCGGCAAAAACCCAAATGTTTAGTCCTCACTGTGCGGATATCAGCCGTTATTCATATATGAAATAATTATATTATGTCATAAGACCTTAAATCCATATGCCCTCGTCACCTGTGGATAGCACAGCAACCCCCAGCATATAATTACACACCTTAGGGACCATTTAATGGCTATTTCAAACTACTAACAAACTCCCAGAACAAACCCCTGCCAGGTTCACCTCACCCACAGGCAGAACAGGGCAGGCACCCACAGGCAGCATAGGGCAGGCAGAGTATGGCACACACAGGCAGCATAGGGCAGGCAGAGTATGGCACACAGGCAGCATAGGGCAGGCAGAGTATGGCACACACAGGCAGCATAGGGCAGGCAGAGTATGGCACACACAGGCAGCATAGGGCAGGCAGAGTATGGCACACACAGGCAGCATAGGGCAGGCAGAGTATGACACACACAGGCAGCATAGGGCAGGCAGAGTATGGCACACACAGGCAGCATAGGGCAGGCAGAGTATGGCACACACAGGCAGCACTCTGCCTGCCCTATGCTGCCTGTAAGTGCTATATGCTTCCTGTGTGTGCCATACTCTGTGTGCCATACTCTGCCTGTCCTACCATGCCTGTGTGTGCCGTACTCTACTATATACACAGGCAGCATATCCCAGGCAGTACATACAATGTATGAAGTGTGAACAGGTGAACAATGTGGGTGATTACAGCCTGAGCCTGAGGTGTGAACACTGCAGGGGGTGAACAATGCAGAGATTAAAAGGTGTGAACAACACAGGGAATTACATTTTTAAACAATACTGGAGAATTACAGCCTGAATCTGAGGTGAGAACCATGCAGGGGGTGCAGTTAATCTTAGTACTGATACCATTTAAAGCTTACAAAAGAGTAAGCCATCAAGCA
Organism: Xenopus tropicalis; assembly: GCF_000004195.4. Lineage (NCBI taxonomy): Eukaryota > Metazoa > Chordata > Amphibia > Anura > Pipidae > Xenopus > Xenopus tropicalis. The sequence goes on along the minus strand of NC_030684.2, from coordinate 124,144,914 downwards.
GCCAGACAGGTGGGGGGCCACACAGAGGGGGGTCGGGGGCCGCATGCGGTCCGAAGGCCACCAGTTAGACAGCACTGCTGTAGAGTATCATTGTTTTGACCAAATGCTATTGTTTGGCTAAATGTAGTAATACAATCCTGCCTTTACTGGTAGTTTTGACATACTTATTTTTAATTGTTTAGTTAAGCACTTTTTTCTCCTCTTTTCCTTCTCTTTTTATTTGCCTACCTCAATAAAAGTTACGTTTTAAAATTTGAGACATTTTTCTCATTTGAAGGAAGGGGAGGTGCAATTATTTGGTCATACTTTTTTGTTATCTTTTGATTTGTGTATTTCTGACCATGTACACCTTCCTATGCCTCTCTCATAGTAATGGTGGTGCACCCCCTATATAAGTTGATTTAAATCACTTGGCTCTTGATGACAACCTATGTAAATGGTCCAGTATTCCAACCCGGCACTCCCCCAGGTAGACAAAACTCTGACTTTTTACAATCTTGGACCTGATTAACCCACACACATATGCAATTCTTTAGTCATTTCAAGAGATGCCCACAGATAAATAATACATTGTTTAAAAATCTTCATATCCACCAACTTCTAGAACCCTATGCCTCCCACACAAAATCAAACCTCCATACATCATTTGAGTCCCTGGTAATTAAAGATTTTGAAAGTTTAAAGATTTTATTTCCAGAATTTAGCTTACTTACCTCTATCCCGGGCTCCCTCCAATACAGACACAGGTATATGGACAAACAGCATTGGGCTCTCCTACATTCTACTGAAGCTTGGACATAAATTTGAAAAAGGCACATATCATCCCAAATAACTTTTTTTCTGCTTCTGTTCTAGCCAAGATTTTTATCAAAGATATCTTTAATAGCCAAGCTGCATATTATCCCCAGACTAATATTCAGACTGAATGAACTAATCAATCTTTGAATTCTTCTCCATTCTACTGTGTCATCATCCTACATAAGGCCTACATAAGGCTACAATATTATAACAGGTAAATAATATATAAGTAACAGTATTCAGTAGAATAGGATAACAAATTGCCATGTGTGTAAAGGGGTCACAACCTGTGATGCCATGTGGGGGAATATGAGTTCCCAGCAAGACCCCTCATAGGTGATGTGGAGGTTATGCTTATAACATAAACCCAAACACATTTATCATCCCAGAATCTATACCAGTATCAAGCCTTTTTACAAGTGGTGTAAAAAACTTGTAATAGGTTCAGTACAATATTCCCTGTCAAATAAGTCCAAATACTAATAGCTCTGGAACTGGTTTGTCAGATATTATCTTTCTATTATGCTCCTGTAGAATTATAGGCATTATTTTCTTGGTCCAGTCCATACTTACTGGAGGTTATAAAAAACCTAAGTTGTGTTTTGCTAATAGTGATGTTCCCCTTCATTCCTAAGGGTGGGAGAGTGTGCAGTTATCTGATTTCCCCTGCAAACTGTGATAAATAGTCAGCTTTTTTGACTTAAATCTGGATTTACTTTGGAGGACCAACTTCAGTTAGGACTTCATTCCGTTGGTTTCCCCTTGCCTCCTGGACTAGAGAAATTCTATATTAGGTATATAGGTTTTCTATGTTTTTTCCTTTTATTTTAACAACTGTTTGTAACTGTATATTTTAATATATAACTTTTTTGTAACATCTTTTTGTACTTTTTTGTACCTAATATTAAATATAAGGCTGATGCCACACGTGGCGTTTTTCCGCTGCGTATTTTCTAATTCTCTCGGCGGCTGAAAAACGCCCGATATCATCATCCATAGAAATAACTTGAAAAGAAAACGCCTTAGCACGGATTTTTCAAGCAACCTATTCCTATGTATACACAAAGGCAGCTGCCAGACCTAGCGGAAATACGTGGCGTTTTTTGCTATTTCGCACTATTAGCACCATGGAAATGGGATTTGCTTACGTCACCAGTACTAGGCTGAAAAACGCCATAGTCTCGGGCTGTGTGGCTTGTGCAGCGTTTTTAGGCTGAGAAAAAACGCAGCAGAAAAATGCCACGTGTGGCATCAGCCTAAACTTTAATAATTTTGTCTTTGCTGCTCTAAGAAAACCCTAGCTTGAAAGCGTGTAACTGTGTGCCTTAGCCCTCTGCTATTTGACTGCTCGTAGAAACTTCTTCAATTTCTATTGGCTTTTCTACACAGGTAGAAAAATAGTCACGTGTGGAAAAGCCAAAGGGCTCACATGATTCACAAGAAATAAAACTTTCAGAGAACACAGGTAGATTCATTCTCCTCTACAATATACAATGTGCATGTAGAGGACAACACATATCACATAAATGCAGGTTCTCAAGGAGCAGCCAGTTATTTTTCTTCTAAAAAGTAACAAGTGTTGTTCTGTGCTCTGTATATGCCAGATTTCCAATGGCACTGCTCCATCACCCTCAACATCCATTCATTAAAGGAGATAATGTAATGTTGATTGAAAGGAGGCATCAATTCTCAGTGTTCATTTACTGCTGGGAAGTATTGTGTAACCCTAATGTACCTTTGGCAACTGTTCCTGCCAAAAAATGAATGGTAACCAAAAAAAAAACAATAATATGGAGTACATTTTAAAATCTATTTTTATTTCAGATCCGTACACACTATTGACTATGTAGCATGTGCTTTTCAGTGTGAGATTTTATTTAGCAGTAGGCTTTCCTTTAACATTGAGATCTGGTTTTAGCAAAATAATGTAGCATTTTGGAGTAAATATACACATTAACAGTCCTGCTGCAGAGGCCTGGATGGCAAATATCTCCACTGCAACCATGTGTTTGCCTTTGGTGCTCAGGTATGTTGGGATGAAGGAGGCCCAGACACTGCAGAACACCAGCATGCTGAAGGTGATGTGCTGCGCCTCATTGAAACGGTCTGGTAACTTGCGAGCAATGAAAGCAACAGCAAAGCTAATAAGGGATAATACACCAATGTATGAAACTGCTAGATAGAAACTTATGATTGAGCCTTCATTACATTGTAGAATTGTGTTTCCTGGTATTGTTTGGTTATCAGACTCTACAAATGGTGGGAACAGTATTAGCCAAATAACACATATGACAAATTCCCCAAAAGAGAAAAGAAAGACAGCACTTATAGAAAAATGCATTTTACCCCACCACCTAAAGTTGCCTGAAGTTTTTGTGGATTTAAATGCAACCAGGACTGTCATTGTTTTTCCTAAAATTGAAGAAATAGCAACAGAGAAGGCAAATACAAATGTGATTTGTCTCAGCATGCAGGTAACCCTAGTAGGTTGTCCAATGAACATGAAAGAGCAAAGGAAGGACATCAGAAGAGCCATAAGTAGGATGTAGCTGATGTTCTGATTATTGGCACGAACTATAGGAGTCCTTCTGTGTTTTATAAAGACCAAACACACTGCAGCAGTCAAAATAATAAAGACTAAAGCACATCCAGACAGTATATATCCCAAAAGGTCATCCCAGGAGAGAAAGTCTATTGTTCTTTTAATGCACTGATCCCTAGTTGGATTAGGCCATTGATCTTCAGCACATTTCACACATGTTTCTAGATCTAAGAATGAAAATGTTAAATTAATATATTTAACAAACAGTAATAGTTCTAATGACTGTATCTTTCAAAGCTCACTTTCCATTTTTTCACTTAATGGGCCTGATTCAGTTCCACAAGAAAACATTGTTTTATGGTTTATCACATAACAACTTATGGGGAAGATTCCATTTGAGCAGAGAAAACTTGTCTGCTAATTCATGTCCATTTCTCCCCATAGACTTCAATAGAGTCTTCATGTGATAAACAGTGAGATAAGTTCTCATTAAATTGCTTCTGGTTCTTTGGGAAAATCTGGAATTGAATTAGGAGACAAGCTTTACTCAGCAAACTGGATCTGCTTCACTGTATGACATAGATACACAAAGGGGCCCATTTATCAATGTATGATTGAGTCTGAACTCAAAAAATTCTTATTTTTTCCAAGTTTTAGAACTGTGCGTATTTTATGTGATCTTTTCATCAATTTCTGCGACTTTTTCGTGACAATTTGCGCGACAAAATCGTATTTGTTGCAACGAGTACGAACGTTTTGAAATTGAAAGGAAAAGATGGACTATTTTTATGCAAGTTTACCTTTTGGTGGCTGTGGAACTGGATCTGCTCCACTGTATGACATAGATACACAAAGGGGCCCATTTATCAATGTACGATTGAGTCTGAACACAAAAAATTCTTATTTTTTTAAAGTTTTAGAACTGTGCATATTTTATGTGATTTTTTGGTCAATTATTGCGACTTTTTTGTACTTTGCGACAATTTGTGCGACAAAATCGTATTTTGTCGCAACAAGTACGAAAGTTTTAAAATTGAAAGGAAAAGATGGACTATTTTTATGCAAGTTTACCTTTTGGTGGCAGTGGAACTAATTGTGTTTCTTGTGTAACAAATTTGGGTGTCTCTCAAAATTTTGAGAGTGCTGGCAGTGAGTGTTGTGGATTTTGTGGGTGATGATCTGTCTTTGGGGTGTTACGCTAATTTAACCTTATAGCCACACCTATAAAAATGTCATGACAGTGAATATTCCTTCAAAACGCACCTGTGGCAGCTGCACTTACTGCATAAGTTTAGTGAGAGACCCTGAATGTTATTTGGTGGCCCATTAAGTGTGACCTTGGTTTTGACACAAGGAAGCCTGCGTACAAAGGATCACGTAATATAAATATTAAATTTCCAAATTATACACAGGTTTCTCCCCCACATCCTATTTTGTGATCACGTCAAAAAAGTTGCACCAAAAAAGTTGTGGTCGCATCACGTAAGTTGAGAAAAAAGAAAGTAAGTTGAGAAAAAGGAAATCATTTTTAAAAATGTGAATTATTTGATTAAAATGGAGTCTATGGGAAATGGCCTTCCCGTAATTCAGAACTTTCTGGATAATGGGTTTCCGGATAAGGGGCCCGGTACCTGTAGTACCAAACATGAACTTTTCTGTGTGCATATTACTACTGCTTTCAGTCTTATCAGACATAGAAAAGTTGTTTTTTTAACTGATTTGTTTCTTTGTACACACCTGAAAAATTTGAAATTTCTCCTTCAGAGCATAAAACACAGTCAAAGCAGCATGGTGGCCTCCCATTCTGATGAGCCCTTCTGTAGCCAGAAAAACACATTTCTGTGCATAGTGATACAGGATTCTTCAAAAAAAAGTAAACATTTCAAATATTATTTATTGTATTACTGGCTTTTTTGTGTTCTGCCTTTTAATAATAATATACAGTTTTATAGGAAATACTGGGTAAAATAATGGGTATTTTTGAATACCTATATCTCTAAGATGTTTGAATGTTGTGCCTTCTGATGGAGAAATAAGGAATTATTAGTAAATGATAGATTGAATGTACAATTTGGAGTGTTTCATTGCACACATTGAAATCACATTCTTGTCTTTGAAGTTTGTCAGATGACGAAAAGGCATAGTTCTACCCCTGGAGGAGGGTGTTTAGATGCTACCTAAAGGGCCCTTTCTAATATATAAGTCTAAGAAAAGGTAGATGCTTGTCTTTTAGTCAGTTCTACTAAAAACATTATGGTTATAGGCTTCTTGAAGGCCTACACTTCTATCATTGTTTCTATGCTGTCTCCGGATCTTCCATCTGGGCCTGACATTCCTGAATTTCTTTGTATGTTATTCAGCTGTAAAGGTAAAAGGTTCATGTAGCATTTTCTACTTCCACTGTACTTTATCATATGTTTTGAATGCCCTGCCAGAAGCCAGAGAGGTCAGTCTGCTGCATGTTCTAAGCATTTTTTGTGACACGGTTATTACCATAGGCACAATCGTGGAGATTTATTTTGTGTAATGCTAATCCACCATCTTGGTTTAGAGTATGTATGAAGTTCTCTAATTTGGCAGGGGCAAGAGAGTTTTTCTCCATGTTATCATAAGATTGAGAAACTCTACCTCCACCTCTTTCTGTTGATGTTCCTCAAGGCTTTGTCTTAGGCCCTCTGCTGTTCTCAATCTATCTCAGACTTCCCTAGGGAAATGTATGTAGTCATTTAGACTACAATACCACCTTTATGCTGACACCCAACTCCACCTGCCTACTCCTGACCTTTCTCCTTCTGTTCTTTCCCAAGTTACAGACTGCCTGTCCGCTATCTCCTCCTGAATGTCACAGCTCCATCTGAAACTAAATCTTTCTAGAATAAAATCCATTATATTCCCTCCAACATCCTCCCCTGTCCCTCAGGTTTCACTCACAGTCAATAACATCACCTTTCAATCAACCACTCAGGCGCGCTGCCTAGGAACTCCCAACTGTCTTTTACACCACACATCCAATCACTTGCCAAATCTTGCCGTTTTCACCTGTGCAACATTGCCCGAATACGCCCTTACCTCAGTTTAGACATATTCAATGTATCCAAGCTAACCCCTGTAGATTGTTAGCTCTTGCAAGAAGGGCCCTCTGATCCTATTGTTACTCTGTATACCTTTGTTTGTTACATTTTTAAGATCCCTGTTTGTTTAAACTTATTGTAAAGCACTGCATAATTTGCTGGCACTATATAAATAAATACATAATGAGGATGATGATAAGAAAGTGTTTGAGAAAAAGTCACCTTCTTGGCATTAGGCTGGATTGTAGTTGAACATTTCCTATAGAATGGGGTAGTTGACAAGAACTTCTCTTGATGATTCCTTAGAGTAGCATCTGTCAACCCCCCATTCTATAATATTGATATTTTATAATATGATATTTACATTTGATACACAATATTTTTTATAGCACATGGAAACTTACCACTAAATTATGCAGTTCTATTTTGTTTAAAAAAAAAAAATCATATGTAAAACCCTACTTCATCTAAATAAACCATTTCATTAAAAGTTAACTTTTTTAGTAGTATGTGCAATTGGGTAATACTTAATAGAAAATTGCCATTTTAAGAATTAAGGGCCACCCCCTGGGATCATACATGCTAGGCCCCATCAGCCAGTTAATGGGCAGAGTTCTGTCTTTTGCTCCCACACTACTTCCTGTTACAGATAGAGCTGCATTATTTCCTGTCAGCTGATCTCTGAGGGAGCACACAGCCCATTACTAAATGGTGGCTCAAGGGAAAGGATGTAAAAGGGCAATATTTACTGATATATATATTCCAGTTTGGCGAGATTCTTTAATAGGTAACCTAACATAATATAAACTGTTGGCTAAGTATTCATTCTGGAAGTATAGTTTTTCTTTAAAGGAACAGTAACACCAAAAAATGAAAGAGCTTTAAAGTAATAAATATATAATGCACTGTTGCCCTGCACTGGTAAAACTGGTGTGTTTGCTACAGTAACACTACTATAATTTATATAATAAGCTGCTGTGTAGCCCCGGGGGCAGCCATTCAAGCTGGAAAAAAGGAGAAAAAGCACAGGTTACATAGCAGATAACAGATAAGTTCTGTAGAATACAATAGTGTTTTATCTGTTATCTGCTAAGTGCCTGTGCCTTTTCTCCTTTGAATGGCTGCCTCCATGGCTACATAGCAGCTTATTTATATAAATTATAGTAGTCTTTCTGAAGTAAACACACCACTTTTACCAGTGCAGGGCAGCAGCACATTATATTTTAGTTACTTTTATACACTCTCATTTTTTGGTGTTACTATTCCTTTAAATTGTATGCTCAGTGTTGTCTTCTCATTTTGCATATTAAAGTGAGAAGGGTAAAATGCTGGCATGCCAGGAAAATTTGGCACCAGATTTCCTCTCTCTTGCCCATGTCAGTTGTTGGTTAGGGGAGGGAAATAATGGAAGAGAGAAAAAGGAGGAGACATGTCTTTTAATACTCGTAGAGGTATGGTATCCCTTATCTGGAAACCCATTATCCAGAAAGCTCCGAATTACGGAAAGCCGTCTCCCATAGACTCCATTTTAACCAAATAATTCAGAATTTTAAAACTGATTCCCTTTTTCTCTGTAATAATAAAACAGTACCTGTACTTGATCCCAACTAAGATATAATTACCCCTTATTGGGGGCAGAACAGCCCTATTGGGTTTATTTAATGGTTAAATGATTCCCTTTTCTCTGTAATAATAAAACAGTACCTGTACTTGATCCCAACTAAGATATAATTACCCCTTATTGGGGGCAGAACAGCCCTATTGGGTTTATTTCATGGTTAAATGATTCCCTTTTCTCTGTAATAATAAAACAGTACCTGTACTTGATCCCAACTAAGATATAATTACCCCTTATTGGGGCAGAACAGCCCTATTGGGTTTATTTAATGGTTAAATGATTCCCTTTTCTCTGTAATAATAAAACAGTACCTGTACTTGATCCCAACTAAGATATAATTACCCCTTATTGGGGGCAGAACAGCCCTATTGGGTTTATTTCATGGTTAAATGATTCCCTTTTCTCTGTAATAATAAAACAGTACCTGTACTTGATCCCAACTAAGATATAATTACCCCTTATTGGGGCAGAACAGCCCTATTGGGTTTATTTCATGGTTAAATGATTCCCTTTTCTCTGTAATAATAAAATAGTACCTGTACTTGATCCCAACTAAGATATAATTACCTCTTATTGGGGGCAGAACAGTCCTGTTTGGTTTATTCAATGTTTTATCAATTTTTAGTAGACTTAAGGTATGGAGATCCAAATTACGGAAAGACCCCTTAACCGGAATACCCTTGGCCCCGAGCATTCTGGATAACGGGTCCTATACCTGTATTAAGAATCATTTGTGCAACTTGTTCAGATAGAAAACCTTGCCATTTAGCAGGCCTAGAATAAAGTCCAGTTCTAGATTTCTAAAGTTCTGCAATTAGCATACCACTGGCCCCAATAAACTCACTTCCACCCAGTTGAAAATAGAACCCTCTTCTAATACAACATAATGATTGCAGACATTCCTAAAATTCAAACTTCTTTGAAAAAGCATAAACCATGCTATGATTCTGCAAAGAATTCACTAATAATCTCACATCTTTCATACCTTACGAAAATAAGGGCCCCAGGTAATTGCACTCTCGTTAATAATGAGCTGATCGCTGCCTGGGAAAAATCTACCGATGTGGATCTTTTTGACTGTACCATTTTTATAAATGACCCAGTTCAAAATGTCAAATTTTCCTGGAATATTTCCATCCTTGGTGAAGCAAAGTTCCTCTCCAGATGCCGATTTAAAATGAGTGTTTTTCAGGTAGTAGTTAAGCTACAATAAAATTATCATGAAAAATATTAATTTCACTATTAATTATTCTTCTTTGACCATTAATTTATATACAGTTTGTCTTAAATATTGTATTTGACCTCACTTTTTTTTAAGTACCTGCTAAATAAGCCTTTTGGTGCCAAGCCACTAGCTGGTTGCTAGTCAACCAAAAATACTGTGCTAAATAGCATGTAACTTGGAAAGGTAGAATCTATGGCACTGGCACTCTGTAACATTGATTGTAATGTAGAGTCTATGATCTATGGCACAAAAAGGAAAAACTAATAAATACATTAAAGGTGCCCATACACGGGCCGATACTAGCTGCTGATATCGGTCCCTATTGGCCAGATATCGATCGGGCAGGTTAAAAAAATCTAGTCAGATTGGGGACTGCATTGGCTCATTGATGCTGTCCCTGAATCGACTTTGCCTATACCCGTCATTATAATTCGATTGTTTGGCCCCACCCGTAGGTGGGGGATATCGGGAGAAGATTTGCTCGCTTGGCAACATCGCCAAGCGAGCGGATCTGAAGGTGTATGGCCACCTTAAATGTGTTGCTGAAGATCCAGGTTTTTAATAGACAGATCATATCTGTGGCATGTTCTAAATGCTACAGTAAGATTAGCAAATGCTTTGGCATCTGGGTAAAACATTTAGAAATAAGTGAATCTTTCTAAACTCATTTAAAACCTATTTAAGTTGTAATTCATGGTATCTGAATCCATACAGTACTCTGTTACCTCTGATTTATTCCCATTTCTCATGGATTTTGACCATGAATTGTTGTGATAACAAATGAAATTTGCCATTTTTTAAGATTCAAACGCTACTTGTTGTTTTTACCTTTGTTTTTACCTTTATATTAAATAGAATTTGGTAATTTGTAAATTCTTTGTTTTCTTATTGGGACCTCCCCAGCCTAGAACTATTAATTGAGAGATTAGCTATTGAGCCACTGGAGACTATATAAGCTTGGCTTTGTAGCAGTAGTTCCCAAATTGTGCAGCTGGCCCTGTCAGAGGCTCATAATATTGACTGTTTTTGGCCCAGCCTGCAAGCCAAGGTTGGGCTTTGGGGAAGTCCAGCTTTAATACTAATTAGAATGAGATTTGGGGTGAACGCTTATTTGTTGTCCTGGATATTCTTTAAACTATGACAGAAACAGAATTGTTTTCATATATCTTTAACCTGTTTATAAGCCAAAGGGCACCTTGCGAAAATGTTGAGCCCAAAAATATCTCTGGTCATTAAGAATAATTTCTGTCATACTAAAACCACAAATAAAAGCCCCTCTAACTAAAGCATTTAACAAAATAAAAAAGGGATATACTTGGTCTTCCACCTCCTTAGAAGCCCATATCAGCCTGGTCTTGAAAAAAGGGAAAGACCCAACTTCTCCAGCCAGTTATAGACCTATATCATTAATTAACAATGATGTAAAATTATTAGCAAATATCATAGCAAAACGACTGAAGCCCGGCTTCTCAAAAATAATACATACAGATCAGGCAGGTTTCCTTCCTCGAAGAGAAACACGGGACAATCTCAATAAGATATTTAACATCATAGCGGCTGGGGAACGTAACAACATTCCCCTTTTTCTCCTTTCTACCGACGCCGAAAAGGCTTTTGATAGAGTGAGATGGGATTTTATGTTTAATTGTTTAAGATATATAGGACTAGGCCAAAATTCTCTGAAATGGATCCTATCGCTATACTCCAATCCTACTGCCAGACTCAAAATAAATGGAACCCTTTCAGACCCAATACAGCTCCAGAATGGGACAAGACAAGGCTGCCCCCTTTCTCCACTCCTGTTTGTGCTAACTTTAGAACCCCTACTTTCAACTATACGAAATAATCCCAATATTCAAGGTGTCAAGGTTGGCACAACCCAACATATGCAGATGATCTGTTATTTACTCTTTCCCAACCCATCACAACTTTACCAAACCTCATAATAGAAATAGAACAATACAGCCTAATAAGCAACTTTAAAATTAACTACAGTAAATCAAGTGCACTTAACATTAGCCTGCCTCACTCCTCAGTAATAGCTCTCAAAGACAAGTTCTCCTTCCCCTGGACTGCACATAAACTGACGTACTTAGGCATCTTCTTAACGGCTAATTATAAAGACTGGGCCTTCATTAATTACCAAGCTATTCTTCAAGAAATTAAAAGCAATATTAATGTCTGGGTCAAAATGCCTCTATCATGGTTCGGCAGGGTCAACACCCTTAAAATGAATGTGTTGCCAAGATTATTATACATTTTCCAAACTATTCCACTGAAACCACCCTCTGACTTATTTCCTAAGCTAAACAAATTAATCCGTAAATTCATTTGGAATAACAAGCCTCCCCACATCAAACAAACTATCCTGTATCGCTCCAAAACAGAAGGAGGTCTTGGATTGCCGAATTTTCAATTATACCATCAGGCCTGCGTTCTCCAATGTATTATAGACTGGACACACCATGAACATTACAAAGAATGGATATCCATTGAACAATCATTTGCGGAACAACCCCTTAGACTACTACCGTGGCTACTACCCAAATATCGCCAAAGTCTAAGGCATGGTCATTTTTTGCTTGAATATGCACTAGATACTTGGGACTCACTCAAACATAAACACAAACTAATATCGGAACACTCATTGCTGACTCCCTTAACAAATAATCCTGCTTTCCCTCCCGGTCTACAAAAAGGCTATTTTGCAGCATGGCAACAGGACTCAGTATCACAAATTTTCCACCTGTGTCCTAAAGCCTCCCTACCACGATGGGAACAAGTACAAAATATCTTTACTCTACCGAATTCGGAACGCTTCAAATATCACCAACTAACAAGTTTTATTGCACCTATCCTCAAAGGCAATGTTGGAGACCAACTTTACACCACTTTTGAAAATCTATGCCGACAAAAATCACCCCCTGTACGCAATATTTCCAGCATATATCAAAATCTACTATCGCAAACAATCGTCTCCTCTCCGAAACCATTACATTTTCTAAAATGGGAAAAAGCGCTAAATACGCAATTCACAGAACAAGATATGGAAGGCATAATACTTAAATCCTTTACGGGACAAAGGAGCTGCAGAATATTAGAAAACAACTATAAAATCCTCACTGGCTGGTACCACACCCCCGCCAAACTTAGCAAAATTTTCCCTGGTACTTCGGCCAGCTGTTGGCGGTGCGGTGAATCACCCGGCACCCTTCTACACATACTATGGGAATGCTCGGAGATAAAAAAATATTGGACGGAAATATTGCAGGTTTGCAATGACAAACTACAGCTGGAAATCCGTAATGATCCGGCAACAGTCCTATTACATCACAACACTCAACCGATTTCAAGAAATCACTCACTCAATATGCACTCAATGCGGCCAAAATATTAATTCCTAGGAAATGGAAATCTCCAACACTACCCACTATTAATGAATGGACTCAGGAAATGGAGGACATTTGCAAATTTGAGGACCTGCACACTGACTCTTATAAAGCTAAACAAAACCATTGGGCCACTTTGGAGAATATATTTAGGAAAAGACAATAGGGCTAACTGATTATACCATATATACTGATTAACAAATGCAAGGATAAAGATCCTGCCGAACCATGTCTCTACCAAATCTATACCATAAACCAAAAGCCGAAAGAAGAATAAGATGATGTTCACGACAAATGCATTCTTACCACATAACACTAAGGTTAAATTAAGGGCCGTGGAAAGTTAACTGCCCTTAATCCTCAGATAATTTTCTGCCCGGACCCCCCTCCCTCCCCTCTTCTTTTCCCTAGTTAAAAAACAAAACTCAATCCAGCAACCAAATACCCTGACAACGGACAGACCTTTTACTTTATCTTTTTTATTAGAATTGTATAATGCCATGTCGATATGGGAACATTATGATTACAATCTGTAATATGATATGACACGTTTTTCTATTTCTGTAAACTTTGCCTTGATATCATATTGATACAAATGTTGGATTGTTATAAAACCCAATAAAAATGTAAAAATTAAAAAAAAAAAAGAATCATTTCTGTCATTAAGATTGAGTTCTTAGTTTCCTTTGATTGCTTTCTTTTATCTCTGTGGCCTTTTCTGCACCTGCTGATTATTCTTCTATCCTTTGCATTTCAAGCATAGAATAGTAGGTCCTCATATTCTGACAGGCACTAGTAATGAGCAATTCCTTTCAGCAGACATGGATTTGCTGCAAAATTCTGCCTTTTTGGCATTGGCAAGTGAGGAAAGAGTCATGTTCTTGTCAAAAAGGTTGCAGTCACATCAAATAAGTTGCGGTCATGTTAAATAAGTCAGGGTCGCTTCATTAAAAGTTAGCTGCCTTTTGGGAATTTTTTGCTTTTTCACAAATTTTTCAGCAGTTTTGGGAATTTTTTGCCGAAGTGAAAAATGCCAGATTTGCTCATCACCAATGTCCTGATTCCATCCGGTCATTCTTTCACTTGCATTTTCCTACACTTATATTCAGTACTATACAGCTATGTATGGCGTAATAAAGATACACATACAGTATATATAGAAATTGAAATATATATTCACCAACCTTTGATCTAATTTTGCCAATCCTTTCTTTAGATGGCAGCTCAGAAAAGTCTCCAACTAGATGCATTTTATCTAAGGCATGTGCTAGAAGGTACACAGCCATGTATATTGTGTTTTTAATGCAAGCGTTACTTGTCTCTTCCTGCAGTAAATATTCTTCAGCCCTATGTGCAAGTCGACACGTAAAATTCTCAACACTGTTACTGAAGACAGATGAACATCCTATAGTTAGTCCCCAGAAGTATTTTACAAATTTATTCTTTAGCATATCAGTCCAAATGACTTGAGAAAGAAAGGTACTGAATCCAGGGATGTCTCCCTTTGGAAGGGAAATTAATAATGACCCATTAATTGAATAAAGATATTTCTTAAACTCATATTCGTCAACAATATCCAGGCCCACTGAGCTAATCCAAACACTTTCTGATAACTGTTTATTACTTCTGAGTCTTACTAACAATACTAACAAAGAGTTTGCTCTGCAGTATAAAATAATGACTCTGACAGAGGAACGTTTAATTGTCTCAATAGCTTCAGTAGCACTTTTATCCAGTCTATCTGGAGAACTCGATATAACTTTTAAAAAATCCACACAGATTCCTTTTCTCCCCATTTCCTTTCTCAGCTCCTCACTGGCTTGGCGATTGCTCTCATCATCTGATGCAATGATTCCCACCCAAGTCCAGCCAAAATGATTCAGTAATTTGATGATAACTCTAAACTGGGAATACTCATTGGGAACTGTACGATAAACAGATGGAAAGTGAACACGGTCATTGAACACGGGATCCAGAGCTCCGTAACTTATCTGAAAGAAACACATAAAAATTACTTTTCAAAATATTAATTCACATGAAAAGTTACCTATAGATCATCTTGATCATTTTTCATGGATAGGTTTGCTTTTGTAGTAATTATGTTGGGTTGAAAAACCCATTATACTGTTGTTCGACTTAGTCTTCTGCTTTTTCTTCTTTTTCTTATTCTTAGTGCCTTTTCCGTCTTTTGTGGCGCCGCTACGAACACCCCAATTTTCCCATTGACTTTGACAGGGAAGATTTTCAAACTGATGCAGCTTTGAACCTACACCTCCCAAACTTGAGTAAGATAATCATGGGGTCACCCCAAATGAAACAGCGACATTTGTTGTACAGGTGCCAATAAAATTTCAGTCAATAAAATTTCACCCATTGACTTTAATGGGGAAATTGAAACGGCTGCCAATCTTACAGCTTTGAGGCTACACTCCCCAAACTTGAATCACATAGTCATGGGGTCAGTGGAGTTGTGAACAGCCAATCAGATTTACCTATTGACTTGGCATAAATCCAACCTGCTGCCATTCTCACAGTATTAACACTAGGGTTCCCAAATTTTTCACAGGGGACTGCAGTTTTAGTTTTGAAAAGTGGGTGGAGCCTCCAACAACCAATCAGATTTCACCTATTGAATTTTATTGGTTTGATGCCAGGGTTTCCAGACTTTACACAGTCAGTCACTGGGTGACTACATACTCAAGTTAAGAAAAAGGGTGCAAGGCTGTCAAAAGCCACATTTATTTCATTGTTTTCAGTGGGGAAATTTTAACTGCTGCCATTCTCACATGTTTAATGTCAGGGTCCCCAAACTTTGCAGTTTGTCACTAGGTGACTATGTTCCCAGTTTAGAAAAGTGGGCAGGGCCAACAACAGCCAATCAAATTTCACCTATAGACTTCATACGTTTAAATTCAAACTGCTGCCATTCTTTAAATATTAATACTAAGGTCCCCAAACTTTTCAGAGCTAGTCACCAGGTAACAGCGATTCAGAGTTAGAAAAGCAGGTGGAGCCACCAACAGCCAATCAGATTTTAACTATTGATTTTCAATAGGGAAATTCAACCTGCTGCCATTCTCACTGTATTAACAGTTAGTCACTGGGTATTTGCGGTTCAAAGTTAGAAAAACTGGGTGGAGCCACCAACAGTCAATCACTTTTCACTTTCAATGGTAATGGTAGTTGTGACTTGAAGTTCCTAAACCTGACTAGGAACCTCCTAGAGGAACATGTGGGATCTGATAGGGAATGTAAAAGCATCAGGAAGTACTTTTATGGCAACATGAAGTTCATACAAAGACAATGTTATGATATATTTAAAAACAGTTTGATTTTAGGTGACAGTATCCCTTTAAATGATCACTATGATCATTCAAGTAGTGATGAGCGAATCTGTTCCGTTTCGCTTCGCTGAAAAATTCGTAAAACGGCGAAAATGTTGTGCGGCAAAATAAAATTGTCGCCCGCGGCTATTATTTTGTCACACGGCTATTATTTTGTCACCCGCGGCTATTATTTTGTCATAAGGCTATTATTTTGTCGCCCGCGGCTATTATTTTGTCGCACAGCTATTTTTTGTCGCGCGCGGCTATTCTTTTGACGCCCGCGACTATTCTTTTTTTTACCAAATCAGCGCAATGACACTGGGGTTCTGGGAAAAATGCTGCATTGTTGGAAAAAACATGGCAATTGTGCTCAGAATTGCACTTACGCATGTAAATGTTCTATAGACCCCAATGAAAATGATGTGTTACTAGATAAAGCATTGTGCTGTTTGTGATTGCCATGACCAAGGTTAAAGGTTTTTCTAGTACCCTTAAGGCACTAAGCTCCCCTACAGAATGAATATTTGTCCAGAAAATCCCTGAGGACTAGTCTGCTAACACATTGCATACTGCTAAACTCACACATCAATGCAAATCTGAGCTCATATTGAAGCTATTCTGAAAAGTAATTGTGCTGCTTTGTAACTTGCAGCAAGCGCCAGTGCTCCCATTTAACCTGCACTGACACTAGGGACCCCTACAATTTAACTGTGGTTGAGATTAATATAGGCACTTTTGGGTTCCTAGTAGCTAGTCTTTCCAAAGAACTCTTAAGTATGGTTAAACACTCACAGTAATGCTCTGTCAAAAGAAACACTACATTACTTTCCTTATATTGTGAAGACATGGGCTCCTGTATCAAACGTCCTTTTCTCAGCTCAAACCTCCAGGGCATGGTTTGAGCCTGCATAGTTTGCCCCTCTCTCCCCCCTATAGTGTCATTAGTCAATTACTGGGCAGCTTTGCAGGTAACAGACTGGTATTTCCCTGTGTAGTTGGAGCCTCTCATCCTGATATGGAAACACTCACCGTAATATCCCAGAAAGTTCCTCTCCTAAATAAATCAATTGGGAGCCAGTGGGTCATCAACAAAAAGTAACCGTTTATTCACTGAAATATATATAGCAGTCTCTATGTAGGATAAATAAAGATGATACAGTACAGTTCATCAACAATTAGCTCACATGGCTTCTCTTACAGTGCTAACTAAGTTCAGGTATTAGGGAAAGTCTAAGGAAGAGTACTCACTCTGAAGTGTCTAGTTCCTGAGTAAAAGGAATTTTAGTAAAAAAAAAAGTATATATTATTTGCATTGTTTATACCTGAGGGTATCCATACAGCTGTGTGATTTCTGCAATGCTGTAAGTTGTAGATGATAAAGCATGTCCAACAAATGCCACCAATTTCTGATCAGGTTGACAGATATAGTTGAGAGCTGGAGTTTCTTCCTCAGATAATAAGCTAAAAGTGCTCATTAATGCAATTTCTTCACTGTTACATGCATCATAGATACGGTATCCTAGAGTGATGTTGGGTAAAAGCTCTGTGCTGTTGTTGATCTCCTCTATAGCATACATAAAGGCCAGGAGGTGGGTCAGATACTGAAATGTAGGTCTGAATAAAATAGAATAGAATAGAAGATTCTAATTATACAGTGATAAAGTTTGCAAAGGAGTATAAGTTGCTATGTTAGGGGGTGGCTAGTGACCTCAAGACATACTGGGAAGGATCATATTAACTAGTTTATGGCTCAGACTTACTAAAAAGGAAGGGATAGGCAAGTGTACAATAGAAATGGGGGGGCTGCAAAGGGTTAACTGTAAGGCAGCAGGAATAGGAAGGAGGGGACAATGAGGTATAGGGAATGCAGTAAAGGAAGTTCCTACCTCTTCCAGTGGAGCAGAGGATAAGCAATCTCACCCGCCCTTGTTTTGTGATAGGTTTCCGGGGGAGGGGCATTGGAATTCACTACAGGTGCATTAATTGTCACAGCTGCAGAAGAATGATTGCCAGGGGTGGGGGTGTATGCCCCAGTTTTAGGCACAAGTGTGCCAAGGTGGATGTGGTTTCCTCGGACAAGGGTCCCAGGAAGGTGTTTTTTTCTGGTTGGCTTCTCCCACTTACCCACCTATTGCTCTAGTGACTGGCGGCCGGCATGGCAGGTAGCCAAGTTGTTGGTGGTCTTCCGCCAAGCATTCCGTGTGGGGGAAATAATGTTGGTTGTTATTGTAAAATGTTTAACAGTAATTTGTTAATAAAGCTGTGGCCTGTTTTATCCCAACCTGGTTGTCCCTATTATCTTTGGGGGGGGCTTGAAAAAGTAGTTTTGGGAGTTCTTCAGGTTGTAACTTCAGTCAGGTAGTTGTAAGTACAGGTATAGGATTCCTTATCTGGAAACCCTTTATCCAGAAAGTTCCAAATTACGGAAAGACCATCTCCCATAGATTCTATTATAAGCAAATAATTAAAAGAAAATTATTTCCTTTTCTCTGTAATAATAAAACAGAACATTGTACTTGATCCCAACTAAGATATAATTACCCCTTATTGGGGGCAGAACAGCCCTATTGGGTTTATTTCATGGTTAAATGATTCCCTTTTCTCTGTAATAATAAAACAGTACCTGTACTTGATCCCAACTAAGATATAATTACCCCTTATTGGGGCAGAACAGCCCTATTGGGTTTATTTAATGGTTAAATGATTCCCTTTTCTCTGTAATAATAAAACAGTACCTGTACTTGATCCCAACTAAGATATAATTACCCCTTATTGGGGGCAGAACAGCCCTATTGGGTTTATTTCATGGTTAAATGATTCCCTTTTCTCTGTTATAATAAAACAGTACCTGTACTTGATCCCAACTAAGATATAATTACCCCTTATTGGGGGCAGAACAGCCCTATTGGGTTTATTTAATGGTTAAATGATTCCCTTTTCTCTGTAATAATAAAACAGTACCTGTACTTGATCCCAACTAAGATATAATTACCCCTTATTGGGGGCAGAACAGCCCTATTGGGTTTATTTAATGGTTAAATGATTCCCTTTTCTCTGTAATAATAAAACAGTACCTGTACTTGATCCCAACTAAGATATAATTACCCCTTATTGGGGGCAGAACAGTCCTATTGGGTTTATTTCATGGTTAAATGATTCCCTTTTCTCTGTAATAATAAAACAGAACATTGTACTTGGTCCCAACTAAGGTATAATAATCGGTACTGGAGGAAAAAAGAGCCTATTGGGTTTATCCAGTATTTAAATTTTTAGCAGACTTAAGGTAGGAGATCCAAATTACAGAAAGATCCCTTATCTGGAAAACCCCAGGTCCCGAGCATTCTGGATAACAGGTCCCATACCTGTACTTGTTCTTTGCAAGGTAGATATTTATTTTACAAAACAAGAATGTTTGTACCAAAATACAGTATATTTTGTTTGTTTTTGCTGAGCAGGCCAATATAATCTATATCTGCATATAAAGAGTTTTGATTTCTTTTGGTTTACCTTAGGAAATGAGACAAATATTCTTGAACAAATACACTGTTTCTGTAAGGCTAGAATAGGCAATATCTTAAATGTTCTTAAAAGCATTTCAACCTGAGTTTTAACTCATAAAAACATAAAAAAAGCTTTTTTGATGAGTTTGTACCATTCTTTTAAAGAAGTTTTCGTTCGAACGAAAATTTAGAGTTTACATTCCAAAATCCCGAATTTTTCGAGTTGAAAGTATTGTTACAACTTTAAAAATTCAAGTTTACATTTCTATGAATCCTCTTTATTTTTCCCAAACAGGAATTGCTCCAGCAGCCATTTTAGGAGCATTGACACTCTTGGAAAACAATAATGTGTTTAAGTTTCACTTTAAAGGGGGTGAAACTGAAAACTTAAACACCTTTAACTTCCCCTTGAAAGGTGTGAAATAGAAAACATTGAGGGGGTTAAGTTCCCCTTGAATTGGGTGAAACTGAAAACAATGATTAAGTTCCCCTTGAAAATATATCAAGAACAGAACAGGCTGTCCCTGGCTATTTTATTCCTTTGCTATTCTAAGCCTCCATAGGACTCAATGGTACTGACTGACCTGTCAAATTTTCATTTTACAAAAAAAAGTTAATTAAACATTAATAAATCACAAATTATGGGAGTTATTTTCAAAAAACTTTTCGGGAATAATAACAAAAAAAATTTAGTTCTGGTAGAAACCAAAAAAAGGCAGGTTAAAAAATTTAGTTGGATTGGGGACCGCATCGGCTCGTTGATGCGGTCCCTGAACCTACTGCGCCTATTACCGGTGTTCTTATTCGATCATTTGGCCCCAGGGCCAAACAACCAAATTAGCCTAAATTCACCCGATATCGCCCACCCT
The DNA here is from genome assembly GCF_000004195.4 of Xenopus tropicalis. Lineage (NCBI taxonomy): Eukaryota > Metazoa > Chordata > Amphibia > Anura > Pipidae > Xenopus > Xenopus tropicalis. The sequence goes on along the minus strand of NC_030684.2, from coordinate 124,124,576 downwards.
GTAGGTGGGGATATCGGGAAAAGATCTGCTTGCTTGGTGACCTCACCAAGCAAGTAAATCTTAACGTGTATGGGCACCTTTAGAAAACTAATGAAAAGATTTGATTGGTTTCTATGGAGTAGTTTCAGGCTATGATTATGAAAAAAAATGTCTTATTCTCGATTAGGGGGCAAATAAAAAATGAATTGCAGTAGAAACCAGTAGCTTCTAGTTATGTCACTGTACAGAGGGCTAGATGCATTCGTTTATGTAGGATGAAGTCCTTCACAAAATAAAAAAATTAGCTTGAATATATATATATAATTGTGTATGAATGTATTGACACATCTTTGCACTGTCATCTTAAATGGCATCTCAAAAATCCCTGGTAACATTAGTAGCAGTAATAGAAACGTAGTAGTATGAAATTCTATAATTTATCAGTATTACTTTGGAGCATTGCTTTTCTGAGCTGTCTAACACACCATCCATGCATAGGTAATTTACAAATAATATGAAGAAGCTAATATGACTATGAAGATTTTCATTCATCCAGGTCATGGTATATCTAGTATAAATAAATCTAAAGCAACCTGTGAGTTTCAGATGTCACCTCTCTGAAGAGTTACAAAGTGCCATTGTGATTGGGTTAGTGGAAGAGTTTATATGCTGAGGGCTTCCCATACCAGTCAGTTGAACTGAAGAAGCTGCTCGGATGAGTAGTGAAAAGTCTTCAATGATTACTTAACAAGTCCAGTTGCTTTAGATTTATTTATACTAGATATGAAGAAGCTAAGTAAACGTTTTCTTCTCCCTAACTGAAAACTCAGATAGATATGGCTGCCTTCCCCAGAAACAAAGGATAGAACATCATAGAAATGTGTCCCCCACCAATATCTACAGTCTAAAGTGTAGGACTTGCCAGAAGGGATGACTTTGATGTAGTTGGCCAGCTTGAAGTATATTGCAATATATGGACAAACAATCTCTGTTTTGCTTATAGGGGAGGGCATTGCTTGGTAGCTTAATGTACAGAATGTCTTAATGTCCAATATATATTGATAGTGGGTGAGTGCAGAGGATCTCTTGTCGCAATCTCAATACTTGTGTTACTTACCCTACACAGTCAACACCACCAGGGACATCTTGAAAATCATTAATTCCTGCAGAGGCAAGCAAAAAGATTTGTAAAATGCCTCCTATTATAATGTCTCCATCAACAGCATACATCAGTGGTTTAGTAGAAGAACTAAGTGCACATGTTTTATCTGATCTGGATGTTTGATATTTATCGGTGAATTTACCAGGAAATATAAGCAAGATCAAAATTAAAATGAGCAGGTTCCAACAATGTATTGTCAACTTCAGCAAGTATGGTTTCATGTTGCAGATGCATTTGCTAGTCCAGCTTTTAGATACAAATATTCCTGAATACACTTCTTATTATTTCAAAGTCAGGCCCAAAGATTCATAAGCCCTCCACGTTCTATCAGTCAACATTATAAAGTATTTCTTATCCATTGTATTGGAAAGGGAAACTGGTTTTATCTCTTAAATTCTCTTTTTTTTCTGCAATAATTATAGCTTTGGTATTTTTGCTTAGGAAGCAGCAGACTGATGACATGGTTGGTGTCATATAATTATCTAATATAAGATTTTTTTCAAAAATGATTTTATGACAAGAATATCTATCAAAATGTTAACAACTGGACATTTTGCACAATATCACAAAGCACAAAGCAAATATGCAACCGCGCCCGTTTCTACATGATCGCACCTATTTTGATGTGACAATGTCACAATAACAATAAAAAAATTGACCTTTTTCGTATAATAAATCCTTTTCCTGGTTCTTGCACCAAGTGCAAAGTCTACAGTCCATTTTCACATCATTTTCACATCATTCTTTGTAATAATAAGTCCAACTGTATGCCCGCACTATAAACCAGTGCAATAAATGGGTGGAATCCTGCTAGGTACAAATGAAGCCACTTGGATTTGTAAGTTAAATGTGTCATGACTTGAGATAAACTGAAGAAACTGTGTTTTCTTAAGTCATGTAAACTCATTTAGCACATTTAACCTTTCAAAGAGCACCATTGCTTACATAAGGCAACTCCTTAATTAGATGGGACTCTGTGATGCAAAGTTCTATGTTAAATGGGATAAGTAAGTTAAATGAGTTTAGTTATTCTGTGTTAAGGCTCTGGCACATGGGGAGATGAATTAATTTATCTCCCCGAACTACCATCCCTCCGGCGAAAATGTAAGTCGCCGGTGGGATGGCACACGCTACGCAGGCGATTTCGGCAAATCGCCGAAGTTGCCTCGCGAGACATTTTCGCCTGCACAGCGTGTGCCATCCCACCGGCGACTTACATTTGTCGCGGGCGACTAATCTCCCCGTGTGCTAGAGCCCTAAAACACATGAACCAAAGTGACTTATGGAGATGTTAAAAGGTACAGAAGACACTCACATGGGTGCAAACCATTTTGGCCATTCTTTGCCAGTACTGGTTTAATATTTTTTTTTATTGTTAGTCTTCCAAACAATAATGATCTTTGGATTTTGCCTTGGGTTTATGCAACACACTGGAATAATCAGGAGTTTGCTGTTGGTCCATCCGTTACTAGAAGTTTCACAAAAATAAGATATATGAAGAATCACAAATTTGTCTCCCCATCCTTAATTTAAATCTTGTTTTTTTTATTTAATTATGGCTTTTCAAATCCCTGGATGATGATGAAAAACACAAATACAAGAGTATTGTAGAAATGATACCTATATTGGCTAACAATAAAAAATACATTGCAAGCTTTCGGAGGTCTAAGGCCCCTTCATCAGGCTAATACCTAATATTTTGTCTAGTATATTGCCTGATGAAGAGACCTTAGAGCTCCGAAAGCTTGCAATGTATTTTTTATTGTCAGCCAATATAGGTATCATTTCTACAATACTCTTGTATTTGTGTTTTTTTTTAATTATATTTGACACTGGCTAACACGGTACTACAGTTTGTGTTGTATGATGATGTAAATTCCACATTTGGGATGTAAATGCATGCTTGGGTTCAATCTTAAAAATCTTCACCTAATCACAGTTTCTTTCTGAATAACAGTTTTTTTTAGGATAACAAGCCCCATAAAATTTAATGAACATAAATGCACTTTGTTGGCTTAATTGTAAAAGTAAACTTCCCTTTAACATTGAGCTCTGGTTTCAGCAAAATAATGTAGCATTTTGGAGTAAATATACACATTAACAGTCCTGCTGCAGAGGCCTGGATGGCAAATATCTCCAATGCAACCATGTGTTTGCCTTTGGTGCTCAGGTATGTTGGGATGAAGGAGGCCCAGACACTGCAGAACACCAGCATGCTGAAGGTGATGTGCTGCGCCTCATTGAAACGGTCTGGTAACTTGCGAGCAATGAAAGCGACAGCAAAGCTAATAAGGGATAATACACCAATGTATGAAACTGCCAGATAGAAACTTATGGTTGAACCTTCATTGCATTGCAAAATGATTGTTCCTGGTATAATTTTGATATCAACCTCTACATAAGGTGGGGACAATGTTAGCCATATTATGCATATTAAAAATTCCCCAAAGGAGAAAAGAAAGACTACATTCATAGAAAAGTAAATTTTTCCCCATCTCCTAATGTTGCTTGAAGTTTTTGTGGATTTAAATGCAACCAGAACTGTCACTGTTTTTCCTAAAATGGAAGAAATAGCAATGGATAAAACAAACATAACCGTAGTCTGTCTCAGCATGCAGGTAACCCCAGTAGGTTGTCCAATGAACATGAATGTGCAAAGGAAGGACATCAGAAGAGCCATAAGTAGGATGTAGCTGATGTTCTGATTATTGGCACGAACTATAGGAGTCCTTCTGTGTTTTATGAAGATCAAAAACACCACAGCAGTAAAAACAATAAAGACTGAAGCACAGCTAGATAGTATATATCCTAGGAGATCTTCATAGGAGAGATAGTCTATTGTTTTTTGAATGCACTGATCCCTAGTTGGATTCGACCATTGATCCTCAGGACATTTCACACAGGTTTCCATATCTAAAATTGAAACATTAAAATTAACTTTTCATTGAACCATGATAATGCCATTGATTGTATTTTACAAAGCATGATTCCTATTTTTACACATATTCATTTAAAATATTATTACCGCACCTTTATTTTTGAACCGTTCTTGTTTAAACTCTTCAGTATTAACAACTGGTAATGGTAAAAAACAATACCTTCCTCAATGAATATCCAATGTCAATCATAATATAGTAATTCTAATAATAATAATAATCTAATAAGTGCAGATTAAACTCCATGTCTAGTGTAAGAAGAGAGCTAAAAGTGCCTGACTTAATATCCAATAAATTAATATATTAATTCATTAATGAATTAACCACTGGGGTGCTGTCATTTGCTCTCAATGTGTAGCTTGGGTGCTGACCACCAGTCTATGTGCAATTTATTTTCTATCACATTATGCACCATGTGTTTCCTAGCTACCACTCTATCAACCACATACATAAAATAGTAGCGACTGGTGATTTTACAGTTATGAAGATGCTTCTTTGCAGAATGACAGGTAACATCTCCTACCAACTAAGTACACATTTTCATGTAGTTGAAAGGGGCTATTCAAAGTGACTTTCAACCTTGGGGATTTACGGCACTATAGAGCCATTATATATAGAGTAGTGATGAGTGAATTTTTTGACGCAAAATCACGCACAATGAAATGGTTGCACAGCACCCCGTGTTTCACAAATTTTTCTGGAATTTTTGGGTAGTTTTTTGGCTAAGCAAAACAGGACAAACTCACTCATCACTATATAAGAGAGCATACAGACAGAGGACATATAGCCATTTCTCTCTGTATCAGTACATATTAGATATTAAAGCTTTTGCATACATGGTGCATCTGCTGGAGGTCACATCCACATTAACAAATTTTCATAAATTCACAAGATTCTAATTTATTTGTTTACCATATTTTGAGTAAAGGTGGCCATACAAGAGCCGATTGTAGCTGACGATATTGGTCCCTTAGACCGATTTGGCAGCTAATCGGCCGTGTAGGGGCGCAAACATAGATTGTAAGATCTTTTGGGCAGGGCCCTCTTCACCTCTTCTATCGGTTATTGATTGCTTTATATGTTACTCTGTATGTCCAATGTATGAAACCCACTTATTGTACAGCGCTGCGGAATATGTTGGCACTTTATAAATAAATGTTAAATGTTAATAAACGATGGCCTGTCCGACCGATATCTGGCCTGAAATTGGCCAGATATCAATCAGGCAGGTTAAAAAATTTAGTCAGATGAACCGACTGCGCCTATTCCGGCGTTCTAAAATTCACCCGATATCCCCCACCCGTAGGTGGGCGATATCAGGAGAAGATCTGCTCGCTTGGCGACCTCACCAAGCGAGCAGATCGTAACGTGTGTGGCCACCTTAACTCCTTGCACTAGTAGGTTTTCTTTTTTTAATCTTTAAGAATCTCTTGGAATACTTTTTTTGAACTACATAAAAACCCAGTTGCATTTTTTAAAGCTAATAATAATCTAATTGGATTTGCCAAGCCTTATCAAGATGCTTCAGTGGGAAAGTATAATGGATGGTGTAGGATTCAAAATAAATTACAAGTGCTCTATCCAAAAATGACGATCTTTGCTTGTTGTATGTGTGACAATAAAGTAAGATATTATGCCATTTTTTAATATAGTGTTACATTCAGTAAAACATTATCATTTTAGATTTAACACCCATCTAGTTACCTTTTTAGATATTCAGAAAAGTGCTGATGTTTTGATACATTGGGAAAAAATCTAACTTCTGGGAATTGTTCTGGATTTCCCTGTTCTATCTGAGATTATTTAGGCACATTAAAAACAAAATTCTGAGTGGTTCCATCGTAACCACACACTTTTGATTAAGCTGGAACTAAATGCAGATGTGCCTAGGGTGCCTTGGGTGCAATGGATGGTGCATCCCCTCCTCCACTCGGTTAATTGCTTTAAAGTCTCCCATGTGTGCTCCTTGAAAATTTATTATTGTGGGGGGTGGCACCCTGCCCCCCCCCCCCAATAAAAAAAAGTGTCATATGAATGTCTCCATTCCTGCTGCCCTGAATCCACCCTGGCTTACTTTAAGTTTCTACGCAAGTAGGAGTGGCCTACAGGTGACTGGTGTGGCAAGTGGGCTGAGAAGCCTATTTATCTAGTATAAGTTGGAGCTTAGATATTTCTAACATTCTTGTTCTACAGCAGGGGTTTCCAACCTTATTCAAGTTCAATTTTAGATTAATATACATATTACTACTGTCATTATTTTCCCATACTTGAACTGCATCGATACATTGTCTGATCCTTAGAATATACCTAGACATCTTGAGTAATCTTTCTCTTTTTACACACCTGAAGAATTAGAAATCTCGCCTTCAGAGCATGGAAGACAGTCAAAACAGCATGATGGCCTCACAGTCTGATGAGCTTTTCGGTGGCCAGAAGAACACATACCAGTGCACATTGATATAGGAGTCTTGAAAAAAAAAAGCAGTTCCATGTATTTCATTAAAGGACAAGGCAAGTGGAATTCGAAGAGGGTGCCAGTTTGTTTTGAACACCCTAAGCATATAATTTCTTATTTTTACCCCAAACTTGGCACATTTGGGGGGTTTTAGTATCAGGTTTTGAGCAATAAATTCAGACCAAAACGTAGGTACTTGTACAGCTTCTTATCAGATGACAGTAACCAGGAAAATGGGACTGCCAGTAAGGATCTATTCCAGACCTCAGTTATTTTCACCATAGTAAAAACAAATAAATAAGGTTGAGGAGACTGCCTCATACAGACAAAAGCAAACAAAAGGAATTCTGGGAATGAATTCCAAACTCTTAAACAAATCCCATTTACATGGGTTTATCCTATAGGCTACAGCTCACCCACTGGGTTTGAAGCTGAAGCCAGGTGAGCTGTAGCCTATAGGATAAACCCATGTAAATGGGATTTTTTTTAAGAGTTTGGAATTCATTCCCAGAATTCCTTTTGTTTGCTTTTGTCTGTATGAGGCAGTCTCCTCAACCTTATTTATTTGTTTGTAGAACCACATGGTGACTACCTAAGCTGATCAGAAAACCCTGCACTACACTGATGAGTCCCAGAAATGGCAAAACCAGTCTGTAGTTGGGAATCTGATCAGCTATTATCCTGGCTTCAGCTTCAAACCCAGTGGGTGAGCTGTAGCCTATAGGATAAACCCATGGGTTTTTTTTAAGAGTTTGGAATTCATTCCCAGAATTCCTTTTGTTGCTTTCACCATAGTAGAAACTATTATTTTTTTTGTAAATATCTACAGCCTCTGTGGATTATATTGTACATGTATGGGACCCATTATCCAGAATGCTTGGAAGAAATTCACTGCGAACCCATGCCTGCCGAAAAAATGTGCTCATGACTATTTATAATTCCTTTCAGTCAGGTAATTAAGAGACAGCTGAGAGAGAGGAGCTGCCTATAAAGGTAAAAGGGGTCACTCAGAGCTAACAGTCTATCATAGCAGGGCACAGAGCAGGAAGGGAGCTGTGACCAAGTATATGAGAGCCAGAATGTTTTAGCGCAGTGATCCCCAACCAGTGGCTCAGGGGCAACATGTTGCTCCCCAACCCCTTGGGTGTTGCTCTCAGTGCCCCCAAACCAGGGAGTTATTTTTGAATTACTGACTTGGGGGGCAAGTTTTGGTTGAATAGAAGCAAGATTTCCTACCAAATAAAGCCCCCTGTAAGCTGATAGTGTGCATAGAGGCTGCCTAATAGCCAATCACAGCCCTTACTTGGCACCTCAATGAACTTTTATGGTGCTTGTGTTGCTCCCCAAGTCTTTTTACATTTGACTGTGGCTCACGAGTAAGAAAGGTTGGGGACCCCTGTTTTAGAGGCTGGTGAGCTGGTATCCCAGGAGGGAAGAGACAGCAGGGTGAAACTGGTAATGGTGAGAACCCCAAAAAGGTTCCAGAGTGTGAAAGTTACTGTAGAAGATGAGAGTCCCAGAGAGGTGACAAGTTTTGAATAGGTTTGCTGCTGATAACCTGTGTTCCTGTGATGCTTATGTTGGCAAGAGTTTGCCCAAATAAACGTGGTGTCCCTGTCTCTATGCGACAGATCTTCTGCTTACTTGTCTACCGTAGCTAATTTCAATCTAATTCAATCTTTCATCTGAGTAACTTCATTTATAATTGATCCGGAGAAGGGTAAAACACCATTTGAAGCTGTCTTCAGTTTGCCTCACGGAGGAAAAATACTTTCAGAACACAAAAAGGCATTTTGATCAGTTCCTGGATAGAGTTTGTACTAAGAATTTTAATCAAAATACCTTTGTATACGTACTGTTCTTGCTAAAAGAGAATTTAACAATTTCTTAAAATTATCTATGTGCCAATACAACCATTTCAGGGTATATAATAAAGAAATGTTTTCAAGTGTGAATGTAAATGTATGTCCAGGTCTTTTCTTATGTACTGTATATTGTTGTGTTTCCTGGTTGTAACTTGAAACACTTCTGGTCAATATTTAGGTCCTGTACAGATTAAGAACTATTTTATATTTATGAAATTGTCTATGTGGCTTGCCATGAAAAGAATAATTCCTATTCAGGTTTCATAAAATACATTTCTAAATACCAGACCTCAATAAACCCACTTTAAAGGAGAAGGAAATGTAAAAACTCAGTAAGCTTTATCAGAAAAGTCTATGTAAATACAGCCATAAGCACTCACAGAAACGCTGCACTGACTTCTCTGTCAAAAGATTAGTTGTGTCTGTTTTCCTCTGCCAGAGACATGCAGCTCTCTCCTTTCTCCCCTCTCTTTCTTCCCCCTCCCTCAAGAACGCTAAGAACTCCCCCCCCTTAGGAATGTGGATCTGAGCCAATCAGCAGGAAGCTTCCTCATAGTCTTACTAACTGGTCTGGGTCTCGGTACAAGGCAAGGCATTATGGGAACTCTCTTTACACAGCTCAGCGTTTTTTCTTCCTGTTTGGCTGCTGATCATCTGAACAGGAGAAATATGGGGAGACTTAAGGGCACTATTGAGAGAACTGAAGGTATGCCTGCAGCTTGAGATTAACTCTTTATTAGCCTTTCCTTCTCCTTTAATGCAGTCATAAATGGAACTATCTGCTAATACAACTTAAGGATAATAGGTCTTTTTTTTGCAAATTATTTTTTTTCTTAAAAAAAAAGTGAATGATAATTCAGTATTGACCCGTGCCCCAAAACTCTAGCATACCATGCTATGATCCTGAGCTTCACAGATAAGCTTACACCTTTCATACCTTTTGAAAATGAGGGCCCCAGGCAATTGCATTCTTCTTAATAATGAGGTGATCCGTATCTGGAAAGAATCTCCCCACGTGGATCTTCTTAATTGTTCCAGTTTTATAAATGACCCAGTTCATAATGTCAAACTTTCCTGGAATATTTCCATCCTCGGTGAAGTAAATGTTCTCTCCAGATGCCATTTTAAACGGAGTATTTTTTAGGTAGTAGTTAAGCTGCAATACAGTTATCATTTTCAAAGGTTTGTCTAGTGGTATCTAGTGGAGTGACATTGGACACACTTAATAAGGTTGATAAATGGATCTCCAGAGAGAGGGTATTGTAAATGAGCCTATTTGCCATTCAGTCTCTACGATGAACTTAATACAGGTATAGGATCTATATCCAGAATGCTTGGGACCTGGGGTTTTCCAGGTAAGGGATCTTTCCATAATTTACACCACCATATCTTAAGTCTGCTAAAAATAATTTAAACTTTAATAAACCCAACAGGATTGAATGATTAGTATGGACTCACACAACTAAGGTACCATTTAGTACAAGGTACTGCTTAATTATTACAAAAAAATTAGAAAATAATTTTGAAAAATTTGAATTTTTTTGTTTATACAGGTATTGGACACCTTATCCAGAAACCCATTATTCAGAAAGTTCCAAATTAAGGAAAGGCCATCTCCCATAGACTCCATTTTAATCAAATAATTCATATGTTTAAAAATTATTCCCTTTTCTCTGTAATAATAAAACAGTACCTGTACTTGATCCCAACTAAGATATAATTACCCCTTATTGGGGGCAGAACAGCCCTATTGGGTTTATTTAATGGTTAAATGATTTCCTTTTTTTCTATGTAATAATAAAACAGTACCTGTACTTGATCCCAACTAAGATATAATTACCCCTTATTGGGGGCAGAACAGTCCTATTGGGTTTATTTCATGGTTAAATGATTCCCTTTTCTCTGTAATAATAAAACAGTACCTTGTACTTGATCCCAATTAAGATATAATTACCCCTTATTGGGGGCAGAAAAGTCCTATTGGGTTTATTTCATGGTTAAATGATTCCCTTTTCTCTGTAATAATAAAACAGTACCTGTACTTGATCCCAACTAAGATATAATTACCCCTTATTGGGGGCAGAACAGCCCTATTGGGTTTATTTCATGGTTAAATGATTCCCTTTTCTCTGTAATAATAAAACAGTACCTGTACTTGATCCCAACTAAGATATAATTACCCCTTATTGGGGGCAGAATAATCCTATTGGGTTTTTTTAATGGTTAATTAATCCTTATTGGACCCAAAGCAATCCTATTGGGTTTAACTACTGTTTAAATATTTTTTTTAGTAGACTTAAGATAGGAGATCTGAATTATGGAAAGAACCCTTGTTCAGAAAACCCTAGGACCCGAGCATTCTGGATAATGGGTTCCATAACTGTAATGTTTTTTTTTTTATCATGATTCATGTTTTTTAGGACTAAAACTCACACAATTAGAATTAACCTCATTAAGGCCACACAATATGCCAATAATTAATAAAACAAGGGCCTTCATAAACCAGGCTCTTTTTGAATCCAGTGTTTCATCATTAAGCCTACTAGGATATGTTCCTGAATTCCCAAACCTGTCCCTTTTCCCATTTCTTCATTTGCTACCCCATAAGTCCTTAAAATGTCCTTTTTTCATCTTTATGTTCAGTACTATGCACTCTATCTATCTAAGATAGATAGATAAATAGATAGATAGATAGATAGATAGATAATAGATAGATAGATAGATAGATAGATAAATAAATAGATAGATAGATAGATAGATAGATAGATAGATAAATAGATAGATAGATAGATAGATAGATAGATGATTGATGGGTGGATAGATAGATAGATAGATAGATAGATAGATAGGTAGATGATAGATAGATAGATAGATAGATAGATAGATAGATATGTACCTACCTTTGACCTAATTTTGCTAATATTTATTTTGGATGACATCTCAACAAACTCTCTTAGTAAATATATTGTGTCTAAGGCATGGGCTAGAGCATACACAGCCAAGTATATTGTGTATTTAATACGGTGGTTTATTGTCTCTTCTTGCAGTAAATATTCTTCTATTTTGTGTTCATCTGGACATGTGAAATTCTGGACAGTATAACGGAAAACATCTGAACATCCTATAATTAGTCCCCAAAAGTATTTTACAAAAGTATTCTTAAAAACATCATTCGAAAAAACGTGAGAAAGAAAGTTATTGAATCCAGGGATGTCTCCCTTTGGAAGGGAAATGAGTAAAGATCCATTAATTGAATAAAGAAATGTCTTGAACTCATAGGCAGCAACAATATCCAGGCCCACTGAGCTAATCCAAACCCTTTCTGATATCAGGTTGTACGTGTCAGAATTTAGCATTACTAACAAAGTGCTTGTGCTTAAGTACAAAATAATCACTTTGACATCAGAATGTTTAATGATCTCAATAGCTTTAGAAGCACTTTCTCCTACTTTTTTAGGTGATTTTGATATAAGTTTTAAAAAATCCACACAGATTCCATTTCTCCCCATTTCCTTTCTCAGCTCCTCACTGGCTTGGCGATTGCTCTCATCATCTGATGCAATAATTCCCACCCAAGTCCAGCCAAAGTGCTTCAGTAATTTGATGATAACTCTAAACTGGGAATACTCATTGGGAACTGTACGATAAACAGATGGAAAGTGAATACGGTCATTAAACACGGGATCCAGAGCTCCGTAACTTATCTGAAATAAAGAGATTAGTAAAATAGTCATACATAGAGGGTTTACATCACATCTAGGATCATATAGGTATGGAATCCAGAAACCCATTATCCAAAGAGCTAGATAGATTAGATAATAGAGTTATTGGATAAGTGAGCCCCATAACCAGACAGCATTTTAATCTTCAAGATGGAAGGTAGAAAGATTACAAATGATAAAAACAATACAATAAATAAAGTATTGTAAAAACTTTAAAAAAAAAAACTAAAGTAGGAGAGCACCGTCACTTTATTATTCAAATGGTTGCCCAGGGGAGTGCATAATCAATCAGTCAAAAGAAAAGAAGAAAAAGTGATCTGGGGAATAAACACCTTTGCACCACCTTCTGGTATGTCAATTCTAAAACTTTATAAGTGATAGATTGAACTTAACCTTTATTAAGTAAAGTAAAAAAGTATGTCCCACTTTTCGGGACTTTTCTGTGATTTTTTTCCGTTCATGCTTTTTCAGTTTGGACCTTTTGATAAATGAATGACATTCATGGAAATTTGTCTATTTGGGATTTCTTAAAAATAAAAATCAGAATAAATCATGTTTTATTAAATCTCCCCCTCCCATAGGGGCAGATTCATCAAAGTATGAGCTCGAATCCCGAATTGGGTAAAATTTGGATTAGATACGATAATTTCTGATGATCGAAAATGTCACGAAAATGCTTAAGAAAAAAATCGTAAAAAAACTTTCTGACTTTGATCCTTCAGTGCATGATTTTGGAAGCCTCCCATAGGGCTCAATGGCACTCTGCAGCTCCAACCCGGCCCAAGGAAAGCCTCCCATAGGGCTCAATGGCACTCTGCAGCTCCAACCCGGCCCAAGGAAAGTCTCCCATAGGGCTCAATGGCACTCTGCAGCTCCAACCCGGCCCAAGGAAAGTCTCCCATAGGGCTCAATGGCACTCTGCAGCTCCAACCTGGCCCAAGGAAAGTCTCCCATAGGGCTCAATGGCACTCTGCAGCTCCAACCCGGCCCAAGGAAAGTCTCCCATAGGGCTCAATGGCACTCTGCAGCTCCAACCCGGCCCAAGGAAAGTCTCCCATAGGGCTCAATGGCACTCTGCAGCTCCAACCCGACCCAAGGAAAGTCTCCCATAGGGCTCAATGGCACTCTGCAGCTCCAACCCGGCCCAAGGAAAGTCTCCCATAGGGCTCAATGGCACTCTGCAGCTCCAACCCGACCCAAGGAAAGTCTCCCATAGGGCTCAATGGCACTCTGCAGCTCCAACCTGGCCCAAGGAAAGTCTCCCATAGGGCTCAATGGCACTCTGCACCTCCAACCTGGCCCAAGGAAAGTCTCCCATAGGGCTCAATGGCACTCTGCAGCTCCAACCCGGCCCAAGGAAAGTCTCCCATAGGGCTCAATGGCACTCTGCAGCTCCAACCCGGCCCAAGGAAAGTCTCCCATAGGGCTCAATGGCACTCTGCAGCTCCAACCCGGCCCAAGGAAAGTCTCCCATAGGGCTCAATGGCACTCTGCAGCTCCAACCCGGCCCAAGGGAAGTCTCCCATAGGGCTCAATGGCACTCTGCAGCTCCAACCCGGCCCAAGGAAAGTCTCCCATAGGGCTCAGTGGCACTCTGCAGCTCCAACCCGGCCCAAGGAAAGTCTCCCATAGGACTCAGTGGCACTCTGCAGCTCCAACCCGGCCCAAGGAAAGTCTCCCATAGGGCTCAATGGCACTCTGCAGCTCCAACCCGGCCCAAGGAAAGTCTCCCATAGGGCTCAATGGCACTCTGCAGCTCCAACCTGACCCAAGGAAAGCCTCCCATAGGACTCAATGGCACTCTGCAGCTCCAACACGGCCCAAGGAAAGTCACGATACCGAAGCTTGAATGAATCCGAAACTTTCATACTCGTTGCAACAAATACGATTTTATCGGGTAAAATTTGTCACAAAGTATGAAAAAGTTGCGCAAATTAATGAAAATATCATCGAAAATATGTACAGTTCTATAAATTAGAAAAAATACAATTATTTTATATTCGGAATCAATCATACTTAGATAAATGTTGCCCCATAGTGTTGATTTTTTTTATTATAATGTATTTCAGTATCACTAATCCCTTTCAGGCCAATTGTAATCATGTGGGAGAGGGATTCCCCTTTTATTCTTATGAATTCTTATGAGCAATTTGAAAATTGAAGTAATGAAAAATTAAGTAATGTGGTTTGGCAATCACAGAGCCGAGCTATTCTAGTACCCGATTGGCTTTTTAATGCTTTATTGGCCTCTCTGTACCTAATAAAAGTTTCAGATTTCCAAGCTAACTTGAATGCCTTCAATACTACTAAGCTTACTTCTAACCTTTTTATCAAACCATAATCATTTCTAGACTAACATGTTTTTGTTTATATTCCCTTGGCAATAGTAAAATGCTTATAAAATGTAATTTCAATTATGTTTACCTGAGGGTATCCATACAGCTGAGTGATTTCTGCAATGGTATAAGTTGTAGACGATAACAAGTGGCCAACAAATGCCACCAACTTCTGATCTGGTTGACAGATATAGTTTAGAAAAGGATTTTTATCCTCAGATAATAAGCTGAGAGTGCTCATTAATGCCATTACTTCACTGGTACATGCATCATAGATGTGATATCCTAGAGTAATGTTGGGTAAAAGTTCTGTGCTGTTGTTGATCTCCTCTATAGCATAAATAAAGGCCAGGAGGTGGGCCAGATACTGAAATGATGGCCTGTTAGAGTACAAGAACAATTCAGAAATAAAACATTAAAATGAAAGGGTTGCCATGGTATATTAGGTATCCAGTTTAATTATGACTTACTTATATTTCTTTTTTAGCTCCTAGTTCCTAGTTACATAGTGCAAAAGGCTGTTAAAGGAGCATCTGTCTCAATGTAAGGAAGCAGATTATGGACCCAAGACATGACTGAAGAGATTAAATGAATTAATTAACTAACTAACTAAGGTTGAGGGTAGAATGCAGAGAAAGAAGCTGAAAGAGATATCCAGGTTAATCAGCAGAAGTGAGAGAATGATCAATGAGAGACAAATCAGAATTGAGAATAATTTATAACCCCAATTATCAACTGATGGGGACACAACTATAACCCTTCACAAATTAGGAATAGTAATTTTTGTTATATCGATCAAGTGAAAACTAGAGTACCTATTTAAATGAAATAAAAATACTTAAAATACTGTATAGCCATTAACTAATTGCAAAGTTACATAGTACAAAGTTACACAGCAAGTCCAACCTTGTAAAAGCCAGATCTGTCTAGTTGACCGAGAGGAAAGCAGAAAATCCTGAGGCCATCTACTGATTTCTTGGTTTCCTCACTTGCCAATATGCATCCAACCTTTTTAAACTTTGACATGTACCCGACAGAACAGCCACTTGAACAAAGAACATCACAACTTCAAAGTTCTTATGGTAAAAAAAAACATTCCCACGGAAGAACCCTGGGGCAGCAAAATAAAAAAAAAAGTTGACAGAATTCTAATAAAAAGCCAGGGACCAGAGTTAAAAAGCCAGGGGTTTGAGATAAGTACTACGTTCAGAAAACAATACGTACTAGCAAACTTACTACTTCTGCTGAATCTTATATTACCGCTTATGATGTCTCGTAGCATTTTTTTTGTTTCTTTGTTTTTAACTGTTTTTCTGAGGTCCTTGATTTTTTATTTTAGGCCACTGACTTTTTATGTTAGGCCCCCAAATTTGGAAGCCAGGATGTTGTCCCTTTCTTTTTTGCTGGCTACTGAGCTCTTCAGAACAATGGCACAAGGAAACATGTTGCTCACCAACCCCTTGGATGTTGCTCTCAGTGCCCCCAAACCAGGGAGTTATTTTTGAATTCCTGACTTGGGGGCAAGTTATGGTTGAATAAACACAAGAGTTACTACCAAATAAAGCCCCCTGTAAGCTGATAGTGTGCATAGAGGCCCCTAATAGCCAATCTTAACCCTTATTTGGCTCCTCCATGAACTTTTATAGTGCTTGTGCATTTTGTGGGGACCTCAACAACATTTTATAAACATTCATTATATACTACTTTATTGGGAGTTTTAATTGATTAGGTTCTTTTCTTTCCATATTCTTAAGCCTTGTGTCATTACTAGCAGTAATTTTAGTGGAAAAGTAGCAATTAGAAATTATGGTAAATGGTATAAATGCAGCATTCTTTTTTTTAAAGTTGTATAAAACATCAAATGCATTTATACAAACTTCAGAAGACATGGGTAAGACTTGCCAGGTGAGAGACAGGAAGGACTATTGTACAATCTTTGAGCCTAAACTAATACCAGACAAGTCTAATTCTTGGCCTGTGGATAAATTCAGGGCAAGAATCAGCCCTTACATTGGCATTAACCTTTTCCTATGCCTGCACCTGAAGTCATTGCATCAGCCCAGGTTGAGGCATACAGAGTGGTTTTTAGCTCCATTTGCCTGCACCCAGGGCACCACAATGGCACCAGTCAGTGTCGGACTGAGGTGGCAGGGGCCCACCAGAAAACCCTGGACCATGGGCCCACTCTCAAAACTTTAATTCCTCCTCAGTACCCTCAAACTGTTTATTATCCTAGTCTCTTTTCTCTACATACTATATTCTATTCTTCTATCTATCAAGCTTCCTTGTTTCCAAACAGAAATAGGGAATGACAATGAAATAGGCCAAATAATTAGAAGCAAGAAGGCCCACTGACCCCTGGGCCCACCGGGAGTTTTCCAGGTATCCTGGTGGGCCAGTCCGACACTGTCTCCAGGTGCAGGCACAGGGAAAAGCTGATGCCAGTGAAAGGCAGATCAGCCCCATCTGGCCTTAGTCTAACTTAAGACAGGCTTACCTGGATTTGCATGCCTTCTTCAAAACCAGCTAGAAGCTCATTAGGAGTTATAAGAAGCAAAGAGTCAAGCTTACTAGAAATGCATTTCAAATCAATCTCGGTAACTATATTATTATGTTACTTACCCAACACAACATACTTCATCAGGGACATCATGAAAATCACAATACCCACCAGAAGCAAACAAAAAGATTTGTAAAATGCCACCAATTATAATGTCGCCATCAACTGCGTGTACTAGAAGTTCAGTAGAAGAATTGAGGGCATGTGGTTGTTTTGCTCCTGCTGTGCAATATTTACCTGTGTTACCGGGAAACATAAGGAGAATTAAAATTAAAGTAAGCAACTTCCAACAATGTTTTGCCATCTTTAGAAAATGCAGTTTCATTTTGCAGAGTCATTTGCTAATCAAGCTGCCAAATAGAAATGTTAAGAAACACAGTTTAAATGATA
Organism: Xenopus tropicalis; assembly: GCF_000004195.4. Classification (NCBI taxonomy): domain Eukaryota; kingdom Metazoa; phylum Chordata; class Amphibia; order Anura; family Pipidae; genus Xenopus; species Xenopus tropicalis. The sequence continues at coordinate 124,107,171 of NC_030684.2, read as the reverse complement.
ATAAAGCACTGTAATGAAAGAGAACCTGGTTTTATATCTTAAATCCTTTCTTTTTTTTAAACAAGCAATTATAGTGTTGGTATTTTCATTCAGCTCACTGAAGACATGTCTGGTGTCGTCTAATTATCTCAAAAAAGATTTTGTCAACAACCAAAAAAAAAATTCTTAAAAAAAAAATATCCAAACATAAATTGCATAGAGTGATTTTTTTTTTAAAGTTTGGTCTTTATTTAAAAAACATTTAGGGGCAGATTCATCAAAGTACAAGTTCAAATCCCAAAATGGGTAAAATTCTGATTAGATTGATAATTTCTGATGATTGAAAATGTCATGAAAATGCTTACGGAAAAATCATAATAGTCAGGATAATAACGTATTGGCGATCTGAAAGTCACAAAATTTTCGCATCCGAACAATCATAAACGGCCGGAAAACCTTTCTGCCTTTGAAACCTTCAATGTATGATTTTGGAAGCCTCCCATAGGAAAGTCACAATACCGAAGCTTGAATGAATCAGAAACTTTTGTACTCGGCGCGACAAATACGATTTTGTCGCACAAATTGTAGTAGCAAAGTACGAAAAAGTTGCAAAAAATATGCACAGTACTAAAACTTTGAAAAAGTACGATTTTTGGCATGCGAAAACAATTGTACTTTGATAAATGTGCCCCTAATTGTTTTTAGTTCTAACTTGTTATTCAGAATCTTTTTTATGCTACTTTTTTTTTCATAACTTCATATAATACCATGGTAGTACTATAGGTATGAGACTATGTTATCCAAAATGCTAGAGAGTTAGGGTTTTTCAAATAAAAAGTTTTTTGTATAAATTGCATCTCCTTAATAGTGATGGGTGAAATAATTTGGCAGGCATGGTTTTGCGGCAAATTTCCGTGTTTCGCCATTGGTGGATTATTTTGAAAAAACGGGGGGAAAATTTGGCGCACGGCGAAACATTTTTGCTTGTGTCAAAAAATACTGTCGCCTGCATCAAAAAAATTATGCTTGCATCAAAAAACATGCGCACATTCCAATTTTGTTTGATGCACAACATTTTTGCCATTTCGCAAATTTTTCACTGTTTCTTTTTCAGTGAAGCGAATTGGGAGAGATTCGCTCATCACTACTCCTTAATATCCATACTTTAATTCTACTTAAAAATAGTGATGAGCGAATCTGTCCTGTTTCACTTCGCCATAAAAAGAAAATTTTCAGAAAAATCCACGAAACACATTTGTCGCGCAACTTTTTTGTCACCTGTGTCTTATTTATGTCTCCCGAGTCTTATTTTTTGCTGCCTGCGTCTTTTTTTGATGCGACCACGCCCAATTTGCGCAACCACGCCAATTTTTTACGCAACCAAGCCTAATTTGACTCGACCACAACTTTTTTGGACGCATGAAGAATTTTTCTGCAGCAAATTTTCACTAAAGTTTTGTGAAACAATTCGCCAATGCCAAAAAAGTGGAAATTTTTCCATGCCTGGTGAAAAAATTAGCTCATTACTACTTAAAAATCATTTAAACATTATTTAAACCCAGTAGGCAGTTTTATAATGTACTAGACCTCATTTCACTATGGGGGTGATGCATCAACATTCAAGTTTGATTTTTTTTTTTTTATTGAAGTTTTTTTGTGTTAAAAAACTCAAATTCAAATTATGGTTCAAAAGCTCAAATGCCTGGTATATATTAAGTGCAAAGAACCCAGAAACTTGAATGTACAATCTTAATTTGAACGAGTTTATCACATTAATAAATAAGCAGGTTGCTTGTGCTTTTATAAGTGATCCCGCCTCTCATCTTTTTGTGGCTCCGAACACCCCAATTTTTCTATTGACTTTGACACAGAAGATTCTCACAGTATTAACACTAGGGCACCCAAACTCTTCACGGTTGGTCACTGGTGGACTGCAGGTCAAGGTTAGTAACAGTGGACAGAGCCACCAACAGCCAATCAGATTTCATCCATGAATTTCGTTGTTTTACATTTAAAACACTATTTATGCCAGGATTCCCAAACTTGACAGTTGGTCACTAGGGGACTGCAGTTTTAGGTTTGAAAAAGTGGACAGAGCCATCAACAGCCAATCAGATTTCACCTATTGAATTTTATTAGTCCAAATTTAAAATGCTGCTATTCTCATACTATTTATGCCAGGGTCTCCAAACTTTGCAAAGTTAGTCATTGAGTATTTGTTTATATATATATATATATATGTATGTGTATATCTCTTGCTTTTTAAAATAAATATCTGTGCTTTTTAAAGTTGTGAATTTAGTTGAGGTTAAAAAACCTCTAAAATGACACAAATTTAAATTTGTACCGTGATATTAAACATTTTTTTTTTCAAAACTTGAAAATTTGATATTTATTAAATCCAAAACAACTGAAAAACTTGAATGTACAAGTCATGTAGAAGTCAATGGCAGTTGCCTTGGCAAAATGTAAGCAATTTGTTCCATTTCAATAGGAATCTGTGCATTCTCTGGTGCAAGAATTTCGGAGAAAACATTGTGTTATAGGTAAAAAATGGCAATTTGTCTGAAAATTTTGCACTGCATTAGTAAATATGCTTACTATGTTATACAAAGAAATCTATAGTCTGTGAATGTATAAGGCACCATAAATATCCATAGCCCAGCCGTTGGGCCTCCACTGACCAAACTGTATTAAGGTTTAAAAACCACCCGTCAACAGTACAGGTACTGTTTTATTATTACAGAGAAAAGGGAATCATTTAACCATTAAATAAACCCAATAGGACTGTTCTGCCCCCAATAAGGGGTAATTATATCTTAGTTGGGATCAAGTACAGGTACTGTTTTATTATTACAGAGAAAGGGAAATCATTTAACCATTAAATAAACCCAATAGGACTGTTCTGCCCCCAATAAGGGGTAATTATATCTTAGTTGGGATCAAGTACAGGTACTGTTTTATTATTACAGAGAAAGGGAAATCATTTAACCATTAAATAAACCCAATAGGACTGTTCTGCCCCCAATAAGGGGTAATTATATCTTAGTTGGGATCAAGTACAGGTACTGTTTTATTATTACAGAGAAAGGGAAATCATTTAACCATTAAATAAACCCAATAGGGCTGTTCTGCCCCCAATAAGGGTTAATTATATCTTAGTTGGGATCAAGTACAGGTACTGTTTTATTATTACAGAGAAAAGGGAATCATTTAACCATGAAATAAACCCAATAGGGCTGTTCTGCCCCCAATAAGGATTATTTATACCTTAGTTGGGATCAAGTACAGGTACTGTTTTATTATTACAGAGAAAAGGGAATCATTTAACCATGAAATAAACCCAATAGGGCTGTTCTGCCCCCAATAAGGGGTAATTATATCTTAGTTGGGATCAAGTACAGGTACTGTTTTATTATTACAGAGAAAAGGGAATCATTTAACCATTAAATAAACCCAATAGGACTGTTCTGTCCCCAATAAGGGGTAATTATATCTTAGTTGGGATCAAGTACAGGTACTGTTTTATTATTACAGAGAAAAGGGAATCATTTAACCATGAAATAAACCCAATAGGGCTGTTCTGCCCCCAATAAGGATTATTTATACCTTAGTTGGGATCAAGTACAGGTACTGTTTTATTATTACAGAGAAAAGGGAATCATTTAACCATTAAATAAACCCAATAGGGCTGTTCTGCCCCCAATAAGGGGTAATTATATCTTAGTTGGGATCAAGTACAGGTACTGTTTTATTATTACAGAGAAAAGGGAATCATTTAACCATCAAATAAACCCAATAGGGCTGTTCTGCCCCCGATAAGGGGTAATTATATCTTAGTTGGGATCAAGTACAAGGAACTGGTTTATTAATACAGAGAAAAAGAAAATACATTTTAAAAATTAGAATTATTTGCTTATAATGGTGTCTATGGGAGATAGCCTGTCCTCAATACGGAACATTCTGGATAACGGGTTTCCAGATAAGGGATCCCATACCTGTGCTAAAATGTTAAGCAGCACTTTATAGCGATGATACACCATTCCCTGCCCTAGTGGAGCTTACACTCTAATATCCCTGTCACATTTACACTCTCTATGGTCAGTGTTACCAAGAGCCAATTCAATTGACAATATGCTTTTAAAACTGAAGTACCCCCCCCCCAAAAAAAACCCCACATAAGGGAAAATATACAAACACTAATTCTAGTGCCATGGTTGGAATAGGACCTAAGACCCTCTTGAGAGGTCTGCTGGTCTTTCCCGAACACAGTTTACCTTGAGACTTCAGTAATGCTCACTCAGAAAAGAAACCAGCCCTGGGTAAAAAGCGATTAAAACCTCTGGGGGTGCCTAACATTTGGCACTCACCTGTGATTTTTGCCTTTCCTTCTCCTTTAAAAAAAAAAGCCTGAAAGTCGATTTTACATCTCTACACCAGAAAAAATTAATAGTAGTACCCAAAAATAAGGAAAACCCGCACCAGACTGATCCTCTTCCTTCTCTCTTGGACCTTTGGAATCCCAGGGCCTGCACATACGTAGTAGGGTGAAAAAAGTTGTCTCTTTCCTTAGAGTCCGGCTTTTTACTATACTGCGCACTATATTACTGAGCATGCACAAGCATGAGAAAGAGGACAGCTGGCTCACAGCTACCCCAGGCTGGTGCAGTTTTATTCTAACAGGAGCGATTACAATCACTAGGGGGGGAGCCTATCATTTGGCACCGCCCAGTGATTTTTTTACTTTTATTCTCCTTTAAGCTTGCTGACTTTAGCAGAAAATCTATATCCTTTGTAGTCTAACATTAAAGCACTTTAGGTCCTAGGGTAGTGATCCCCAGATCTTTATGATTGTGAAAGATGTAAAATGTTGGTGAGCCACACAAGCATAAAACAGTTATTTGGGGATGAAAAATATAGACTATGATTGGCTATTTGGTAGCCCCATATAGACTGCTAGGAGTAGAACTCCAAAAATTGCCTCCTCTGTGCACTGGGAGCAACATCAAAGGGGGTGGTGATCAACAAGTTGCTCACGATACACTGGTTGGGGATCACTGTCTAGATTTTGATAGATTTTAAAGACTTGTTTCCTTCTATCTGTAATCTAGATATTGTGCAAAAGAAACACCTTCTTCTACTCTCCTATGTTAAAAGTGTCTATGTGGAATGTTAAGGAGACAGCTGTAGGTAGACCTCTCCCATGAAGCAAGAGAACCCCTGTCAGCACTGGTCTTCACCGACGCCCTTTTGGGGCCCCGGAACTTTCTGCTGCAGTTCTGACAGGGAACCTACAGGCTTCAGAGGTCACCTGGATAGGAAAGATATAGCCAATGGTGAGATGAATATCGAAGTCAGCAGCTGTATTGTCACTGTGGAAATGGTGTTTCTGTCCAATAGATAAAATAGTTCATTGCACAATTCTGGAATCTGTAGCTGGGTTATATTTCCTTAACTTTAGCTTTGTGCTCAGCAGTAACACTGGCATTTGATGCATCTAATGAAATTTTAGGTGACATAATTATCAGGCTTAGACTTATAGGAAACATTCAAAGTTACTGCCTTCTGGTAGGCAAAAATAAAACTCAACAGGGCACCACCCAGAGGGGTTTGTTGGGCTATTCATGGTGTTAGACTGTGTGCACTGTCCAGACTGTCATTTCCTACCAGAAGCAATGGTATTAGAATTTGTACTCATTTATTCAGCTTGAGTTGAATAGAGTATATATTTACTCCTCAGGCATTTATCTTTTTGAGCAGTACTGGAAATCCATCCCAATCTCCCATCCAACCTCCCATTCTATTTTTGAGCAGTACTGGAAATCCATCCCAATCTCCCATCCAACCTCCCATTTTGAATAATTTGCCTTACACTTATTTGTTACTGCTCATCTCAAGCATTGCATTATGGGTCTGAGTGGAATAGTAACATTATATGGAGAACAGATGTTAGTAGTGTTCATCCATCTTTTCTTTTGGTCTAGAATTGTGCTCATAAATGAAATACAGTGGTGAAAATTATATTTTTTATCCCTTGCTTTTCTCGTGCATTTCTTTAATGGTCGCTGCAAGTATAATTAATTTGATGGGGAATCATCTTTTTTGTCAGACTGTTCAGACCTGCTGAGATCATTTCTCTTCATTCCTTGTGCCCTTGCCCTTAATCTTGCCATTATTACTGATCTGGGTGGAAATTTATCATCTTCTTTGTCTTGTACATTTTGTGTGTCTGGCTTTCTCTCTAGGGCTTTGGGGCGTACCCTAGGTCCTTTGCCCAGTCTCAGCCTGAAACGCTTGGGGTTCCATAAAGCTACATCACCAGGGTTGGGGTGCAACTTTCTCTTCCTTGTTTCAGGAATTGGGATCCTAAATAGAGGGGAATCTTCATATGGGCACTGTCTGAGATGTTCCAACCACCAATCACAATTTCATCTATTGTTTTAAATTTAAACCAATCAGATTTCATTCAGTTCACATGTTTTTCAAACCAACATGAAGTTTGTTCTCAAAATTCCCTTACCAGTCTCTTTTATTATTTATTTAATTCCTTTGTTATTGTTTATTCTTATATTCAAACACATGTAATGGAAGACAAAAACACAATTTTTAAAAATCTTTTTTATTTGAAACAAAAACATCTCAAGGAGCTTGATATTTGGGAAAGTTTAGAGGCCCACAGTAATAGTCATGTGCCTCTATACCTAACATTCCTTCCTGTGATGTACTGTTTGCTGTTCATTTCTGGGTGCAGTAATATTATATAACATTTTGGGAAAAAAATGCAAACAAGAAGCCCAGCACTTGAAGAGAGAATGGCAAAGATTTCTACTGCCACCGTCTGTTTCCCCTTGGTACTGAGATAAGCAGGTATAAATGTCACCCAAACACTGGCAAATACCAACATACTGAATGTAATGAACTTGGTCTCATTAAATGTGTCAGGGAGCTTCCTAGCCAGAAAGGCAACTAGTAGACTAATAGCTGCTAAGACACCCATGTACCCCAAGACACATGAAAATAACACCTTAGAGCCTTCGTTGCACTCAATCACTATTTTCCCTAATTCTGCTGCCATATTGAACTCTGCAAATGGAGCTGCACTGGTCAACCAAATAATGCATAGAATTATCTGAACCATGGTACACACTGGGACAATATAAATGGGTATTCTCAGGCCCACCAATTTTTTCAGCTTACTGTCTGGATTTGTAGCACTAAATATCATTACGACAGTGATAGTCTTTGCTAGTATGACAGAAATGCAAACGGAAAATATAACAGCAAACATGACCTGGCGTATCATGCATGTTATCAAGTTGGGTCTGCCAATGAATGCCAAGGAACACAGGAAACCAAACATGAGGGAGATGAGAAGTAGGTAACTGAGCTCTCTGTTATTTGCCTTCACTATGGGGGTCTTTCGTTTTACTACAAACAAGCAGAACACTGAAAATGTAAACAAACAAAACAAGACTGAAATACAGGCAAGAGAGGAACCCAATATCTCATCATACGAAAGAAACTGAATGGGTTTTGGAAGGCATTTTTCTTTTGTGCTATCAGGCCATTTGTCTTCTGGGCACTTTATACACTCACTGTCATCTAGAACAACAGGAACAGATAACATTTAAATATTAATTTCAAATGAGAAACTAAAGCATTCATAAGTATAAGTACTAATAAAAAATAGTATGTAGCACCCTTAATATATTGAAATTGTATTACACATCATGGAAATGATAATGTAAGGATGTAGTTTATTCATTTTGATCAAGTTACAGCAGTGAGTTTCATATTGCACCCAATCTATTCCTTTGGGCTTCCTTATAGGACCAACTTAATAGTTTCAGCATCACTAAAGGGAATGTCCACCTTTTGCAAAGTCCTACCAGACTGGTTGGACTTTGCAAAAAAAAAAAAACATTACCCAATATAAAGACTTTGTTTTACCACTTTTCACATCCAGCAGGCCTATGCCATATAACAAATTTTCCCCTTTACAGAGAAGAGTGACCTTCCAAATTCCTCTGATAGCACCTTCCACCTCCACATCTTAGACGTAGGGCTTGCAGACTGTGCTGCCTTGAGAGCAGGGTACTGTATACTATATTTGCACACCTTTACCATTCACTATGGAGTAGCTGAAAATGTCCTGCATCTCAAAAGCAAAATGGGGCAGATTTGGTGCTGTAACTTAAATGGCTAAGTCTGCCAGGAAACAGCATATAAATATATTGCTAAAGCTAAACTTTCTAAATGGCTTTGTTTGACTTTTATTAAATATACATGCATTACTGAATCTGAGGCTCTGAAGTATAACAAAATGTGAATATTACTAACCACGTGGGTTGAGAATCTCCCCTTCAGAGCACGGCAGGCAATCAAAGCAGCAGATCTTTTCTCCTTGAAGTGTGGCTCTTCTGTGGCCTCTTGGGCAAGGGTCACTGCACACTGACACAGGCATCTGAAAAAGAGTCAGTTGGATATACATATGAAGAACAAATAAAAGAACAGAGTAAGGAGTTAGTACTGTAAGTACTTTATATACTCGAGTATAAGCCTAGTTTTTTAGCACCCAAAATGTGCTGAAAAAAGTCACCCTCGGCTTATACTCGAGTCAGGTGCCATGGGTCCCTCTAGACTAGCACCCTCTCTCCTTTGTGTGCGAATTAGGCCCCCCCGCAACCAGGACCTCCAGTGCCCTGGCCTAGGCTCCCACTAGCAATACTTATTTCCCCTTACATCCCTCCGGGACTGGGTCTGCTGCCAGTTTGCCAATGTGCAATGAGCGTGGGGTAGTACTCATATTGTTTTTGTTGACCCTCTTCTCCACTTACAGAGCTAGTTTACTGTTTTTCTTTGAAATAAATATTGAAAAACATATACCCCACTGATGCCTCAATTAATGTGATTTTATTGGTATTTATTTTGATTATTAAAACTTAGCAGTAGCTGCTGCATTTCCCACCCTAGGCTTATACTTGAGTCAATAAGTTTTCCAGTTTTCTTAAAAAATTAGGTACCTCGGCTTATATTCGGATCGGCTTATACTCGAGTATATACGGTAATTTAAAGATCATTAACTGATTACATATGGGTAAACATGACTTTATCTGATTACATATATCTTAATAAAAGAAGTTATCGCTATATTTTGTGTGAATACATGAAACCTAAGCTTTAAAAGTCAGCTTCTAGCAACCTCCCTTTAGCAATTCAATTGAGTTTACTCTGGAGTGCCACAAGTAATCACAAGTAACTACACGTTCTATTTTTTTTACAAGCTGTAACTTGCATGGTTAATTGATATGCTGAAGAAAAACCACAATAAATGACAGGCCATACAGTGCATGCTGCCTAATGGCAGGTATTTAAGTAAGGAAGTGCATAACTGTGCATAATGCAGTACAGAATACCTATCATGTAGGCACCACCACCCTCCCTAGAGACTTACATCTATTTATCATACTGTAGATGCTGAAGATGCCAAGTCCAAGGTAGGCTCTTTGATACACTTTTTTGAGTGGATACACTTTTTTGAGCTGCTTAAAAATCAGACTTTTCTGGAGTGAGTTAAATTTCTTGCCTAAATTGCGGTGTCCAATAAATACACGCGCAAAGCTCAATTTGAAACCCTGTGTACCTGTCTCTTATCTGTGTGAAAGTATCTGCTGCTACTACCTTAAGATTGATTCCCCTACAATATATATGTTCACATGGGAATACATTTTAGTTTTTGTAGCCAGTGTCGGACTGGTACCCCAGGAGCCCACCAGAAAAACCTTAGACTATAGACCCACTCTCCAAACTATTTTTCCTCCTTTCCTGACCCAACCCCTTTATTCTCCTAGTTTCTTTTATTTACATGCTAGCATCTATTCTTCCATCTATTTCTCCTATTTGTTCTCATTCAGAAATAAGGACTATGAAACAGGCCAAATGGTCAGGAGCAGGAGGGCCCACTGACACCTGGGCCGACCGGGAGTTTTCTTGGTATCCTGGTGGGCCAGTCTGTCACTGTTTCCAGCCAAACTTTACCCAATGGGCATGGGTTCTACATTTGTTTTCTTGTGTTTATTTTAGGAAGGGGATGAAGATCTTTATCAGATCACATTCCATAATGTTCACCATGGTGTAAGTATAGTGTATAATGGGACTTACTTGGCTGTGTCCACTGTTCCATAAAATTTTGTTGTGTTGTATCTTGATTTCTTGGCCCCTTGGAGCTGCAGCATCAAAGCTGCCAATAGACACATACCCATTGCTTCCATTGGGGAACAGCTGCCAGTTTAAGATATCCACATTGAGAGGAACATCCCCATTCGCATCAAAAAATATTCGTTCCCCTGCGGTGTTGTTGAAGTCAACGTTTTTTATGTAATAAAGCAGCTAAAATAGAAAATAAAATGATTACAGAAAATAAAGCAGAAATAAATAAAAGGCCTCAATTATGTTTTCTAGTCTTACACACAATGAAGACCATAATATAGAATGTGGGTTTGTATCTGATAACCCAGGAAGCTAATTATTTACACTACCTTTTTTTTTAAACATTTTGTGTTTTTTTGAAATGTATTTTTGCAATTTATTATGCAACAAAACTGCAACAAATCTGAAAGCAAAAATACGCCATCTAAAACCTTTTGATATCATGTAGAAGTCAATAGCAGGTGTCCCTTTTACAACTAGGGATGTAGCGAACATCGCCAAAAATGTTCGCGGACCCGTTCGCGGACTTTCGGCAAAACTCGCGAATATTCGCGAACTTTGCAAACCCCATAGACTTCAATGGGAAGGCGAATTTTAAAACCTAGAAAAGCCATTTCTGGCCAGAAAACTGATTTTAAAGTTGTTTAAAGGGTGCCACGACCTGGACAGTGGCATGCAGGAGGGGGATCAAGCAAAAATTTCTCTGAAAAATACTTTGTAAAAAAAACGCCAAAAAAAAAAACCGCCAAAAAAAACCGCCAAAAAATAACGAAAGAAAAAAAAAAAAAAAAATAACGAAAGGAAAAAAAAAACGCCAAAAAATAACGCCAAAAAAAAACCGCGGCGAACCCAAAATGGCGAACATCGCCAAAAGTCCGCAAATTCGCTCGAACGCGAACACCCGATGTTCGCGCGAATTAGTTCGCCGGCAAACAGTTCGCTACATCTCTATTTACAACTGCAAGATCTTTCTTTGCTTAGGGGTTTTAGAGGTTTTCAGGGTTTTTTTGATGCTGTCGTTTGTGTGAAAATACAAAAAGTCATGTTTTTCATGTTTTTTTCAGTGTCTTTTTTCGTTCTTGCTTTTTCTATTTCCACATCCGTGGAAATGAGTTTAGTTGTCATTTCCAAAACCTCTAAAACCACAAAAATCCGAATGTTGATAAATGTACCTCCCCGTGTCTAAATTCTTATAATGATGATATACATATAATGATGTATAATGAGCATGTGAAACCATAGTCTAATGGGTTGAAAAGGTGCTCAAGATCAAACCACTGCCTGAGAGGAGAGTTTGCAGAATGTGGGCAAATGCCTGTGCGCAAACCTACGAATGTGGAACAGGTTTAAAGGGGAACTCCACCTTCAGAACCAAAATTTGTTAATCTGTTCCTTCAAAAAGTATGAATAAATATAATTTGTATATGCTGAAATCCAGCTGCAAAACAGTTCTTCTCTTTCTGCATCATATGAAATCCTGACAGGGGAGGAGGGACTAAAACAATGATGTTATAAATTTTTAACAATTTCCCCACAACTTACAGACAGCATACAGGAACTATATGACCCACAATGCATTGCACTGTGATGTTTCTTCCCTTATTGTTATCACCCCTTTGCTAAAACAGTGCAGTTTTTTCTCTCTACATCACTGATCGGCATTCAGCATGCCACAAGAAAAAAGGGGAGAGAAAAATCAAATAACCATACCTACAAGTTATCCCATATAAAAAGTTCACTATCCTGGGGGGCCCTTGACAAATGCCTCTTTTTTCCCACTTACCTCGAAACTACTCAATATAATATAATTTGTGCATCAGGCTTTCCTAACTGCACAGTATTATGCCTGCCTTCTGGTGACATCACATGTGCAGGGAATTGTGGGATTGGGAGGAGGCAGGCTGAAGGCAGGCTGAGGACAGTCGACTACTGTTACATTTATTTGAGTCTCAAAGCAGTCAGCCGGATCAGCAGGGGAACAGGGGGCGGGGCTTAGGGAACTGTTCCAAACAATATTATTACATTAAATATCATGAAACGGCTGCATATTGTTTTAATTAATGTATATTGCAAAGTTGCTTTCAAGTATGTTTACTTATATGCATGGGTTTTGAGAATGGTTTGATTGCAGTATTTGAGAGATGTCAAGTTAAATACCACTTTAAACACTAGGGGGGAGATTTATTAAGACCCGAACGGGTCCGAACGCGACGAGCGGATTCGCGCCCGATTTTTTCGAGCGGCCGCGGCGTTTTCGCGCGGGCGCACGAAAAAGTCGTGCGAAAAGTCGTGCGCCCGCGCGAAAAATTCGGAAAGACTGCCGCTGTTTGCAATGGTTTGGTACGAAAATTACGTGACTTTCGGATCGCCAATACGATTTTTTCGTGACTAATACGATTTTTTCGTGACTAATACGACTTTTTCGTGACTAATACGATTTTTTCGTAAGCATTTTCGGGATATTTGCGATCTTCAGAAATTTTCGTTTCCAATCCAAATTTTTCCCATTCGGGATTCCAACTCGGGTTTTGATAAATCTGCCCCTAGCTCTATAAAAAATTATTCACATTAAAAAATAAAAGGGAACTATGGCATATTATTAGCAAACGAGAAGTCCCTAGGAATAATTTCAAATTACCTTTATTATTATTATATCACCCACATATACTGTGGAAGACAACACTCTCTTGAAAATTTATGAGACAGACATAGATTGCCTATGATCAATAAACTGCAGGTTCTTTCAATAATAGCAAGTGTTTTTATTATTACTACTACAAGAAGTCACCATAAACAGGTCCGGATTTGTGGCAAGGGCACAAAGGCCCGGGCCTAGGGCGGCACAAATGTAGGGGCGGCATGCTGCCCAGCCGCACTTATATTTTGCTGACATACGGAGCACTGGCTGAGGACGGGACATGCAGAAAATTCAGCACGTCCTGTCCCAGTGCTCCATATATAAGCTACAAGGATCGTGCTACGTGCAATCTTTGGTGGGGGGCGGAGAATTGGGGCGGCCTATGGACACCCTCATCAGAAATCCGGCGCTGACCATCAGTAGACATGACTAGATAGAAACTATGACATGGGGTATATTCATCAAAGGATGTAGCATGTAACAGTTAAGCAAAGAAATATTTTACAGCTCTATTTACTCATTTAGAATGAAAATTATCAAAGGGTGAAAGCCCTGTTTTAATAAGGTAACAAAGGGTGTTGTGTCCTAAATGTAGTGCCTTGGGCAACCCAGGAATAATACAGTCACTGGATCTCCTGATCTGTAATTCTATAAGAAACAACTGAAAACAAGACATGGACTGGGTTTCTTTTTTTTAAGACAATCAATGGCTACACTACATTTAAAATGGTTTCCAAATACCTTTTAAAAATGTCTAACACATAGTACCAAGCATCAATAAATGATCACCAATTTGCTCATACGAACCACTATACCATCATTTTGTCTCTATGGATTTAATGGAAATGATGGTTAATATTGAATTATTTTCCCACTGAATGCATTATTTAAGATCAGAACAGTTAACTTTCCCATGTTGTCATACAGTCATTCTCTCATTAAAAAGAAATCAGAAGCAGCTGTAATGTACATATCTTAGAGGAATAATCCGACATCTTTCTGGGTAAAGTCAGTAGAATGGACCCACTAATAAAACTCCCAACATTTGAAAAATGCAAAGAGGGTCTAAAAGAAATGTCACACCCATTTTTGTGACCACACCTCCTAAATGCCACTCCCATTTTACAAAATTTGGCAGGTTATGTAAAGTTTGAACACATTTCTGGGGGTTTCGGGGTCTTGTTTTATTTCAGTTTTGCTAATGAAGGTGAAATCGCTCTTTAAGATGTAAGTTTCAGTTCCCCTGAGACCTGTTTAGCTTATTAGTTACAATTGTATCTAAGTGCAGAGGTTGAGTATTCTGGGCTCTCTGCCAAAAGCTACTTATCTAATTAAGTTTGAGAAACTTTGTATCTTTTTTGGTGTTCAGTGCAGGAGATCAAAGGGAAATCAGGGACTGTGGGCTTTCTTTTTTCTAAGGAATTAATAAAAATAAAGGTTTACATGTTTCTATAGTAGTGTGATATACAGTACCTGCCAAGGCCGGTGGTTATAAATATCAGCACAAGATCCATTCTTGAAAGGCCCTTTCCCTGGGACACAGTTCTTCATCTGGTGCAAAGCATGAGCTACTGCAAAGACTGCATTATGCACTTTGTATGTGAACCTAAAGTTATAGACATCATATATATTGGGATCAATACTGTCCAGACTCTCCTCTCCTGTGCACCAAACAATGTTGTCTTCAGGCAGTGCTGGAAATGTCTCATTTGCTGGCCAAACACAGTGAAAAGCATTCTCCCAAAATGTTTTTGTTAAAAGATCATCTGAAATTGAAGGACGAATACTATAAAGAAAATCCTTAAATCCAGGTATTTTCCCATTTTGAGCCGCTAATCCAAGGCTCCCATTTAAGGTAATTAAAATATCTTTCCTAGGGAAGTCAGAAGATATAGTCCAACTGGTACCACCCAGCCACACTTTGTCAGTGATATTGTGAAGAGATGCCTCTTCCATCAGTGAGATGAGATTTTCTATGGTGCAATACACAATGATCGCCGTTGCTCTGGATTTCTTGACAACATCTACAATACGAAAGACGGACGCCATGGAACTAACTATAGGAAGTGTTTCATGAAATGCAATGCATCCACCATTCTTCTCTATCTCTTGAGTTAGTAACTGATTACCTGACCTTCCCAGGTCACTATCTGAGGAAATGATACCAACCCAAGTCCAATTAAAGTGCTTTACCAGTTGAGCAAGTGCAAAAACTTCATAGTTAGCATTATAGACAGTCCTGAGGAAGGACGGGAACTGTAATTTATCACTAAGTAAAGGCTGAGCTGAAGCGTAGCTAACCTGTTAGAAAAGGCAAAATTATATGTTACCTGGTACTTAGGTTTGTTTTTGGATTAGAAAAAAGACAATGACTTTTATATACAGGTATGGGATCCCTTATCCGGAAACCCATTATCCAGAAAACTCCATCTCCCATAGACTCAAATAATTCAGAATTTTAAAGCTGTTTTCATTTTTCTCTGTAGTAATGAAACAGTACCTTGTAACTGATCCCAACTAAGATATAATTACCCCCATTGCATGATAATTGTAACTATGATATATGACTACCCCACCCCTCTTCCCTTCTGTATCCCTCGTTTACCTGTTTCAAAATAAAGAAAATAAAGAATATTTAAAAAAAAGATATAATTACCCCTTATTGGGGGCAGAACAGCCCTATTGGGTTTATTTAATGGTTAAATGATTCCCTTTTCTCTGTAATAATAAAACAGTACCTGTACTTGATCCCAACTAAGATATAATTACCCCTTATTGGGGCAGAACAGCCCTATTGGGTTTATTTAATGGTTAAATGATTCCCTTTTCTCTGTAATAATAAAACAGTACCTGTACTTGATCCCAACTAAGATATAATTACCCCTTATTGGGGGCAGAACAGCCCTATTGGGTTTATTTCATGGTTAAATGATTCCCTTTTCTCTGTAATAATAAAACAGTACCTGTACTTGATCCCAACTAAGATATAATTACCCCTTATTGGGGCAGAACAATCCTATTGGGTTTATTTCATGGTTAAATGATTCCCTTTTCTCTGTAATAATAAAACAGTACCTGTACTTGATCCCAACTAAGATATAATTACCCCTTATTGGAGCCAAAACAATCCTATTGGGTTTATCTAACTGTTTAAATAATTTTCTTAGCAGACTTAAAGTAGGAGATCCAAATTATGGAAAGACCCCTTATCTGGAAAATCCCAGATCTCAGTGAATTCTGGATAACGGGTCCCATACCTGTACTATTTTATTATTACAAAGAAAATGGAATCATTTAAAAAAAAAAAAAAAAAAAAAATAGACTTATTTGTTGAAATTAGTATTATTTGCTGAAATTGGAAATTTGGATATGGCCTTGTGGGTAATAGCCCTGTAATTCTGAGCATTCTAAGTAACATTTTTTAAGAAAAAGGGTCCCATACCTGTAGACCCATACCATATATTTGCCATATATAATCATATATAAAATGTACCTGTGGATATCTGTACAATCCCAAGATCCTGGCTAAAGGTACCGAGGCCTTAGAGGGCATGTCGCCAATAATAGCCAATGGCATGATATCTGTGTTGCAATCAAAATTAGGCACCATTATTTCCTTCCCTGATAAAATCCATTCAGCTCCCAACAATGATCGAACCTCATTGTAACAAGAATCATAGAGTTTGAAGCCCAGTGTTACATTTGGGAGAAGATCATCAGACGCATTGACTTCCATGATAGCATAAACCATTGCAAGTAAGAAGCGATAATATCTAATATGGAATCTAATTCAAAAGAAATGCAAAGAAAAATACACATTTCTGTATTACTGAAAGCGCATTTATATTAGCCCAAGAGAGAAGAGAAGTGGAAGGATAAAGGGGTGAATTAGGGGTAAGTCGTAAAGTAATTTTGAATAAGGTTTACACAGATAATATTTGACAAAGAAGCTCGGAACTCCAGTGGTACCTGAAGTTTTACTGAGAATTATGTCAATATTTGTATTGTGCCGCTATTGTTATAAGCTAAGCTACAGTAAATCCCTAACCCTAACTCCCAAGGTAACTCAGTCTCTTCTACTTGCATACTAACAGTGTTGTGTCTTAAAAAGAGACTTTATGGTTACATATATTAACCAATCATCAGTTACTATTCATCTTATTCATTGCCATAGGTTACTGCACCTGGCCTAGGTCTTTTTGTTGCATAAGTTCCTATACTCCCCACATTGTAAACTCAGACATAAGTACAGAACTGAATTCATTACTTGTATTGACTGAGGATCTACATAAGCTCCCTGTAATATTGTCTAAGCTATTATATAAGATAATAAAAGATATATAGTATAACAATTAATTGTAATTCCATACAGACAAAAGGAAATCTTACTTGCTACACCGAAGAGGCTGCGGATTTTCCCTAAAGTTAATCACAGGATGTTTTGCTTCGATGTGAACTGAGAAGAGTCCTCCTAATGTGATATCTCCGGCCATAGAATAACCAATGGCATCTTCAGCAGACAGTCTGCACCCTTCTAAAGCAGTCTCGCAAGCACCATCTTTGAACCTCATAAACATTAGCAATACGTTGATGTGCCAAAAGGCGACGAAAAAGATAAATATATTCATTATGTTTGTTGGGGACTTCTTTGGAAACTCGGGAATGCCAAGGAAAGCAATAATTCCATGTAGTATTTTGCTATGAAAGAATTTCAATAATAAAATGTAAAATGTTTCTGAGGCATGTAGTATGCTACATTTAAACAATAAGAGTAAGAGAACAAATACTACAAATTCCACAATGCAGCGTGGGGGCTGGGTAATAACAAGTATAACAGTGGGTGGGATTCACTGCCCCAATATCAATATATTATCAGGTGATATTATTGCACCACTATTGCATGAGGGCAACTACAAACAACAAGTTAAAAAATTGAAAAACACACATTTATCTATATACAGGTATGGGATCCATTATGCGGAAACCAATTATCCAGAGAGTTCCAAATTACGGAAAGGCCATCTCCCATAGACTCCATTATAAGAAAATAATTCTAATTTTTAAAAATGATTTCCTTTTTCTCAGTAATAAGAGAATAGTACCTGTACTTGATCCCAACTAAGATATAATGACCCCTTATTGGGGGCAGAACAGCCCTATTGGGTTTATTTCATGGTTAAATGATTCCCTTTTCTCTGTAATAATAAAACAGTACCTGTACTTGATCCCAACTAAGATATAATGACCACTTATTGGGGGCAGAACAGCCCTATTGGGTTTATTTCATGGTTAAATGATTCCCTTTTCTCTGTAATAATAAAACAGTACCTGTACTTGATCCCAACTAAGATATAATTACCCCTTATTGGGGGCAGAACAGTCCTATTGGGTTTATTTAATGGTTAAATGATTCCCTTTTCTCTGTAATAATAAAACAGTACCTGTACTTGATCCCAACTAAGATATAATTACCCCTTATTGGAGTCAGAACAGTCCTATTGGGTTTTTTTCATCTTATTTCATCTGAAGCCTCTCTAATTTGCCGCAGAGGGGAAAAATTCCTTCCTGACTCCAAGATGGCAATCAGACCAGTCCCTGGATCAACTTGTACTAAGAGCTATCTCCCATACCCCTGTATTCCCTCACTTGTACTGAGAGCTATCTCCCATACCCCTGTATTCCCTCACTTGTACTGAGAGCTATCTCCCATACCCCTGTATTCCCTCACTTGTACTGAGAGCTATCTCCCATACCCCTGTATTCCCTCACTTGTACTGAGAGCTATCTCCCATACCCCTGTATTCCCTCACTTGTACTGAGAGCTATCTCCCCTACCCCTGTATTCCCTCACTTGTACTGAGAGCTATCTCCCATACCCCTGTATTCCCTCACTTGTACTGAGAGCTATCTCCCATAACCCTGTATTCCCTCACTTGTACTGAGAGCTATCTCCCCTACCCCTGTATTCCCTCACTTGTACTGAGAGCTATCTCCCATACCCCTGTATTCCCTCACTTGTACTGAGAGCTATCCCCCCTACCCCTGTATTCCCTCACTTGTACTGAGAGCTATCTCCCCTACCCCTGTATTCCCTCACTTGTACTGAGAGCTATCTCCCATACCCCTGTATTCCCTCACTTGTACTGAGAGCTATCTCCCCTACCCCTGTATTCCCTCACTTGTACTGAGAGCTATCTCCCATACCCCTGTATTCCCTCACTTGTACTGAGAGCTATCTCCCATACCCCTGTATTCCCTCACTTGTACTGAGAGCTATCTCCCCTACCCCTGTATTCCCTCACTTGTACTGAGAGCTATCTCCCCTACCCCTGTATTCCCTCACTTGTACTGAGAGCTATCTCCCATACCCCTGTATTCCCTCACTTGTACTGAGAGCTATCCCCCCTACCCCTGTATTCCCTCACTTGCTAAAAAGCCACCCAACACCTTCTTAAAGCTATATAATGTATCAGCCAGCACAACTTCCAATTAAGGAAAATAATTATAATTAATGACAACTACTTACATTTTAGTGAAGAATAACTCTTCAGAATAGTTGATTTAGGATCAAAATATTCTAGAAAGTCTGAAAAAAGGACAATAGGTACTGAGAATCACTTTCAGACTAATAAGGCAAGATGTAACAAGTGAATGTCTCCTCTTGTCTCTGTCTTTCAAAAGCAGCAGAAATGCAGAGTGCGCTGTACCCAACCTTTTATACTTGCCCAACTCTCAGAGAAACTCATGTGGAAATGAGTAGCAAGTTATAATTATTTAAAATAAATAACAGTGTTATACAATGTTATTACTCAAATAATTATAGTTCAGGTTTTCTTAAAGTAGCAACCAGTGATTAAAATAGTTTCTTTGGGGAATAATGAAATTCCCCATTGTCAGTGATGGCAAGTTTTATGGCCAAACACAATCCATTTGGTTCAGTTATAGCTACAGAAAGGGTCGAACCGAATTGCCCATAGTGATAAAGGAGACTTGATGAGATGGTACTGGAAGCGACAAAAAAAAATCATGAAGGTGGGTAGAGCAAAATAAAAAAGTAAAAGTAGGGGTAATCTGCTCTGACCCTGGATTGAAAGAGCATGAACGAAAAAAGACATGGAAAAAAATGCAGCCCAAATACAAACATCAAAAAACCCTGAAACCCTCTACAAAGTAAAGAAAGAACTTTCCAGTTGTAAAAATTCACAAAATTACCGATAAATTTGGCAAAACATCAAAAAATTTGCGGAATGTGTTTGTCACTAGGGATGGGCGAAATGTTTCACCAGGCATGGATTTGCGGCAAATTTTCATGTTTCGCCATTGGCGGATTGTTTTGCAAAACGGATGAAAAAATTTGCTGAGGAAAAATCTGCCGCACGTCCAAAAATTGTTGCAATAGTCGCACGTCAAAAGAATAGCCACGCGTCCAAGAATTGTTGCAAGAATAGTCGCGAGCGTCAAAAGAATTGTCGTTTGTCAAAAGAATAGTCGCAGGCAGCAAAAGAATAGTTGTGGGTGTCAAAAGAATAGTCGCAGGCAGCAAAAGAAAAGTTGTGGGTGTCAAAAGAATAGTCGCAGGTAGCAAAAGAATAGTTGTGGGTGTCAAAAGAATAGTCGCAGGCAGCAAAAGAATAGTTGTGGGTGTCAAAAGAATAGTCGCAGGCAGCAAAAGAATAGTTGTGGGTGTCAAAAGAATAGTCGCAGGCAGCAAAAGAATAGTTGTGGGTGTCAAAAGAATAGTTGAGGGCGATAATTTTGTTTGCCAAGCGACATTTTTGCCGTTTTGCAAATTTTTCACCATTTTGTGAATCTTTCAAAAGATTTGCCAATTTTTCGGCGAAGCGAAACGGGACAGATTCACTCATCACTATTTATCACGCGACGTTGGCGCATGCAACTTTTTTTTACTCAACTGCCCCTATTTTGACAGGACCGTGCCTATTTTGACACAACCACGTCCATTTTGATATGCCCATGCCCAATTTGATGTGACCGTGACATTTTTGTGATACGCAAAAAACAATTCTCCAATGGGGAAATGCGGAAATTCGCTGCAAATCCATGCCTGGCAAAAAAATTCACTCACCAATATTTGTTGCAGTTTTGTCACATTATAAATCATGAAAAAATTGTTTTTTTCCCATGATAAAATCATATTGTGGTGTTAATGAACTCGTTAGTGTTGAATTTCCCCCCACCTAGTGTTTCTAATTAGAATGACGGAATGATGTGTACATTTGGGAATGGGTAGGGGGTGGGAGGGTTGATACCTACACGCCACGCCCTGCCTGCTTCTCATGGATACAATGCTTTTGAAAAAAGGCTGCACTGTATTCACGGGGAGGGGACATAGGTCTAGTTATATTTTCTAGAACTTAATGAGGAAAAAATGGAGATATCTCTGACTTTTTTCAAGCATTTTTTTAAGCATATTTTTCTGATTATGTTGTGTAATGGGATTATTTAAAGAAGAATGTATACATTAAAGTTTAGCCATGTATCACCTTGAATGTGTAAATGTAATTCTGGTTCATGTTTTGCTTTATCCATAGCAGTCACTGGCCTTTCTTTCTTTCAAAATCCTCCCAAAATCCTCCAAGGAGGCTCCTACTAGTATACGTAAGGTGTGATACTCCAGTTTAATAAAAGACTTCAAAGCACTTGGGGGTTATGCAATAAAAGGCATTAGGGTTGATTCACTAAAGGTCGATAAGTTTTATTGCACGTTTTTTTGCGTTAAAAGTGACGTGAAAAAAACGTGCGATTCGCTATAGTATTATAGCATGCGTTAAGTCGCATATAGTGTGCGTTAATTTACGCGTAACCGCATGCGTTAATTTTAACGCATTGCGTTAATTAGCGCACGCGTGTGCTAAATATCGCATTTGTCTGTGCGAAAATTAACCCCTACTTGGGGCAGGCGGTAATTATAGTAAATAACAGTTAATGAGCTTTTGGCAACACAATATGGACTTTGCAGTGGGATTTATTCAAGTCTGTGTTGGCCCTAGAGTGATGCAGCCGCCAGTTTGCAGGGAAATGATCATTTTCAAAAAAAGTAGTTTTATGAAAGTAATGGCGTGTATGGCTAATATGGCGTGCGTTTTTTTTGCAGGCCGCAACTATTTGTGTGTGATGCGTTCATTAGCATGCGTTCCGTGAAATACCGCACAAAATGTTGTCTTTGTGACTTAAATAACGCAAGCAGCATCGCGTGTAACTTAACTCAAGTATCCTTTTAGTGAATAGTGCGTTAAGTCGCGAAAAATTAGACGCGGTCAAATTTTTAGCGCATGGCTATTCGTGTTTTCCTATAGATGTTATACTATGTTACTATGTAACTATGGAGATCAGGATTTGTTAACTACAAAGAAGAATTGATTAGAAAGGAAGGAAAAAGCTTGATTTTGGATACCAAGACAATGGAGAATTTTCATTTGAATGGAATAGTGCTGAATTGATTGTACAGGTTCACTGCACTGCAATGTATGCCTGTTCCAGGTTCAGCTTTTTCCTTACTCCTAATTCAACCTTAAAATGGGCCTGGAACCCCTGGTTGTCTGTTGCAGTCTCTGTCAGCGGGGGCCTCCGGCACCCACGGGAGAGGTGAAGTCAGGATCAAGGAGGAAGGCCGCTTCCAGCGAGTCCGAGCGAAGTACAGATGCAGGATAATCCAATAGAGAGGTCAGGTTCAGGCAAAGGTCACTAAAGGCAGGCAGCAAGGTTCAAGGTCAGAAACAGGCAAATAAACAGCAACAGGAAGCAGATAAGAATATTAGAGACCCAGGAACACAATAGGTATGTTGAGCTATACTCGGGCATTGAACCTGGGTCACTGGCGTCTTTTTGAGTTTGAATTTGGCGCCATAGCGCGTGACGTCATCGCGCCGGCGTCCTTGCGCCCACGTGGAGTCCTGGGCGCCGCCATCTTGGATTCGCCGCGCTGAGAAGGAAGACGCCGCCGCACACCAGGAGCAGGTAGGGAGCGGGAGCGGCGACGGTTCCTGACAGTCTCTGGTTTCCTGACATGCAGTGATAGACAAAATAATTCACCAGGAATGGATTTGTTTCGAATTTCTGCGTTGTGCCGTTGGCTGATATTTTTGTGAAATGGACATCAAAATTTGCTGTGAAAAAATTTGGCAAAAGAGTACAGGAGGCTCTGTTTGGCAGTACACTTGGGGGCACATTTACTACTCCACGAATCCGAATCCAAATGGGGAAAATTCGGATTGGAAACGAACATTTTGCGACTTTTTCGTATTTTTTGCGTTTTGTAGCCGTTACGACTTTTTCGTAAATTGTCGCAACTTTTTCGTAGCCATTACGATTTGCGCAAATTGTCGCAACTTTTTCATAGCCGTTACGAATTGTCGCGACTTTTTTTGTATTGAGCGCTCGTAAACGGCGGGCAAACCTTTCAGACT
This sequence comes from Xenopus tropicalis, assembly GCF_000004195.4. Classification (NCBI taxonomy): domain Eukaryota; kingdom Metazoa; phylum Chordata; class Amphibia; order Anura; family Pipidae; genus Xenopus; species Xenopus tropicalis. Next base: position 124,083,918 of record NC_030684.2, on the reverse strand, counting down.
TTGCATGATTTTGGAAGCCTCCCATAGGGCTCAATGGCACTCTGCAGCTCCAACCCGGCCCAAGGAAAGTCTCCCATAGTGCTCAATGGCACTCTGCAGCTCCAACCCGGCCCAAGGAAAGTCTCCCATAGGGCTCAATGGCACTCTGCAGCTCAAACCCGGCCCAAGGAAAGTCTCCCATAGGGCTAAATGGCACTCTGCAGCTCCAACCCGGCCAAAGGAAAGCCTCCCATAGGGCTCAATGGCACTCTGCAGCTCCAACCCGGCCAAAGGAAAGCCTCCCATAGGGCTCAATGGCACTCTGCAGCTCCAACCTGGCCCAAGGAAAGCCTCCCATAGGGCTCAAGGCACTCTGCAGCTCCAACCCGGCCCAAGGAAACCCAGATAGCAAAAATCATGTGGTCCAGATCTGGCCCAGACCCATCGTAAGTTCTGGGCCAGATTCGCGCAACTGACTTGGGCCGGTGTCTTTTGGCACAACGGGCCAATACTGGCACATATCCGATTGTACTTATCCGGACCAGCACTGAGCCGGCTCCGGGCCAGATGCGGATTCCTTTATGATGATCTGGCTCAAATGTGGACCAGATCTGGTCCAGCTCTGTTCTGGTTCTGGTCCCATACCAGCCCCAGATGTGGGCCAGAAGTGTGGAATAGATGTGGGCCAGATGTGGTTCACATTTGAGCCAAATCATCATAGCATCTGGCCTGGAGTTCGCTCAGCTGACTCAGATCTGGCCCAGACTGCGGAGACTTATTCCCTTCCTTCCACCTAATCCCCCCCAATGAGCCCAACTGACATAAGAAAAACACAATGACGCCGTTTTGGTGGGTGGAGTTCGGCCACAGCTTTATTAAAGAATCCAACAGTATATTTATACTAATTTATACTAATAAAAGAAACACAAACACTGATCTTTACAACACTGTTGACAAAAATAGGTATTGTGCAAAGTGTAAATAAAAAACAAATAAAACAGTACAAGAACAATGCAAATAAATTCATTTATTTATTTATTTACTATTTTTTTAACTGTGCAACTACAGGAGTTGGTCCCCTGAGTCCAAACAATGTGGTCAGAACAAAACAGAGAATACTAATAATAACATATTTATCCCAATGAACTAAAAACACAATCAGATAGTATCTAGTAGAATTAAGTCTAAAACAACTGGACTTTTCTGAGTCCAGTGTAGTGAAGAGTGCTCAGACTTATACATTGGGGAGACAAAACAACCTCTCTGTAAGAGAATGGCCCAACATTGGCGGGCAAACTCCTCAGGACAAGACTCGGCAGTCTATCTACACCTCAAGGAAAAAGGTCACTCTTTTGAGGACAGTAACGTGCATATTTTGGACCGAGAGGACAGATGGTTTGAAAGAGGTGTGAAAGAGGCCATTTATGCCAGCCTGGAAAAACCATCCCTGAACAGAGGAGGGGGCCTGCGACACCGCTTGTCACCAACATACAATGGCGCGTTGACATCCTTACCCCGGCAGTTTCACAACAGTTCACACTTCCAGTCATGTACTTTGAAGGATTAACACCTTCATCAATGAGAATCTTGGTACCATTGTGATTGGATCATACCTTCCTACACCTGTCAGTTTCAGCTAACACCTAACTGAACAAGTTCAATGGAACCATTGTGATTGGATGTCTGTGACTCTACTACCATCAAGAGTTTAAATACCGGGGAATTCCCTACCAGTCATTTGAACTGAAGAAGCCACTCGGATGAGTGGTGAAACATTTCAAGAAAAACTCAGAAAAGTCCAGTTGTTTTAGACTTAATTCTACTAGATACTGTATATCATGACCTGGATGAATGAGAATCTTCATAGACACAATCAGATAGAGCAGTCAAACAATTTAATTCCCATGGGCCATCTGAAAAAAAAAAAAAAAACACCAATAAGAAAGCTGTTATTTTTCCACTAAAGCAGATTAAGTTATCTCACAAATTCTAGTAATATTTTTATTTATTTATAAATTTTTTATCTATAAATCAATGGCTGTTTAATAATGTTTGAGTTTTTTGCCTTAAATAAAAGTTGAAATTTATTTTTATCATGAAGTCAACCTCTATTACTGACTTGTTGTCCTAATGAAAAAATGTAACTGCCACTATGCTTCTTGGATCTGAATTTACCTCAGTTAACGCCTCTTTGATTCTTGAACGCTCTTTCCGGCCACCGCCACGGTCAGGAGCAAGATTGAACCAATGGATGGCATAAGAATCTATCTCACTGTCTGCTGCATTGGTCGAAGACTGGTTCTTTCTTACAGCCCCTGTAAAAAAGAAAAATAAGAATCTTTAACTTCCACAGAATAATAAGCTCCATAATAATGGCATAGTAACTTTATTGCTTAGGTTTTAAAGATGTATCTAATACTCAACTTCTTGGTATTACTCAATACTTACTGATCAATAAACTTCTTGTGAGCATTTCCTTAAAGCACTTCGAGTCCCATTGACTCCTTTCCAGTTTATTTGTTTGGCTACTGCATCTGAGTAAAGCCTTGAAAGTATGTTCCATGTCACTCTTTTGGTGTTTTGACCTCCAACAGCACCCAGAGCAGATATCTGAAAAGACAAAAATATATTATATTCTCTGCTCTAATCAAAACGAACAAATTTTATATAATGTAGAGAACAGCATATTCCAGGACCCTCTCTGACTACAAAAGTAGAGAGAGACATTAGTAAAGTCAAGATGCTTTTATTGTCATTACAACCATATATAGCTGATGCAGTACAGCAAAGGGACTAAGTTTTACCTGCAACCTGCAGGTAAAACTTAGTCCCTTTGCTCAGAAGGGCCAGAAGGGATGACTTTGACGTAGTTGGCCAGCTTGAAGTATATTGCAATATATGGACAAACAATCCCTCTTTTTGGGGTGGGGGGGGGAAGGCATTTCTTAGTAGCTGAATGCACAGAAATGTCCTAATGTCCTATTTCTACATATTGATAATGGGTGAGTGCAGAGGATTTTTTGCGGTTGTTTATATTTCTTTCACCAAAAACTAAAAAGCGGCGGTTGAGTCGGAATTTAGGCGGATTTCTGTCTGTGAATCTGGAGAAAGTGTTTTCCACCGGTTTTTCCACAACTTTTACTCCAAAAAAGGGCTCTCTCCACTTTTGTGAATTCCCCCCCCCCCGTAGGAACAACAGCGCTGCTCAGGAAAATGTTAAAGATGCTAGCTGTCCTGCACATTCCCTGAACACTCTGCCAGGAATGTTGTCTAGTCCAGCAGATTTCCATGGGTTAACTCTGTATAGAGTTTGCGTAATGTTTCTTAATGGACATACAGAGCATCTGATCACTGGAGGGAGGGATGGTCTTCATCATGTTGTTCTGTACCATGAACCGAACGAGTACCAAACTTTATATTAATTGGTGCCCTAAATCTAACACTCTCACCTTAAATAATATGTAACCAAAACTAAGAATATTAATATTCGAGGCCAGTATCACTACAACAGGCACAGAACCACTTTAGATAATGTAGGTACAACAACCATAAAGTAGCTTTAGATAATGGGAAAAAAACATACCATGTTTTGTTTAGCTTATGAATTTCCTGAGTCTTTAAGCCATTCCTCAAACTCCTCAACTTCAGGCACAGTGGTCAGGGGGATACTGATGTCTTTAGGCATTTCAGCCACAGGAGCCTCTGTCCCCAGTCTTGCAGCAAGATTGTTCACAGCAGCAGCAATCGCCATTTGCTGTTCCTTCACATGTTCCAATAAAGTTAGGATGTGCAGCTGAGCAGCTACAATAAAGGAAAGATTGAAAGTTAGATACCATTTTGAAAAACTAGATGTTTGAAATAAAAAAAAAAAGATTTTACCAGAGCATGGAATTGGTCTAGTGCCTGTCTTCCCCAGTCTAAATGTGGGCCTAAAGAAATGCTCATCTGGCAGAGGCGTGGCAGAGATCTGGCCCATAGAGCTTGATGGTGTGTGAGAGACACGTGTTGCAACTTGAGGCACTGAGGATGGGGAGAGTCATTATTTTTAGCAAAGATGGCATGCAAACAATTATTAAAAAATATAATATATATATATATATATATATATATATATATATTAATTATTATAAAAAATACCTGACTGGAAGGCATGCAAGATGTACTTAAGGGGGCAGGTGGTGCTGCTGTGAAACATAGGTATGTCAATAACATATTTTTAAGTGAATAACAACAAATTATGATAAATGTACTATTATAATAATAAATCCTTTATGTTTATAGTTTCTATTGTCCTTATGTGCAAGTTGCTTTGTATAAAAGCATCTGCTAAATGACCAAACTAAATGTAAGCTTACAATGAACAATGTTCAGCCAAGATCTGTCAGATTCACTCAGCACATAAAAACATTAACTTTAGGGCTCTGGCACACGGGGGAGATTAGTCGCCCGCGACAAAACTCCCTGTTCGCGGGCGACTAATCTCCCCGAGTTGCCATGACCCGCCATCTTTTTCGGCGATTTGCGCCGGTGGGATGGCAGGGGTAGGCAAAATCGCGCCGGTGGGATGGCACGGGTAGGCAACTCGGGGAGATTAGTCGCCCACGAACAGGGAGTTTTGTCGCGGGTGACTAATCTCCCCCGTGTGCCAGAGCCCTAACAGTTACATTAACTGCATCAGATCCAGGCAAGTACCTTGACTTAAGATAAAATTTGCCACGGCTTGACTGTATATACATGTTCAGTTGTAACATTAACATAACAGTATTAAAAAACTATTTAACGAAAATAAAAGAATATACCAGTAAAATAAGATTCTGTCTGCCTCTGGTCTAGGAGAGGTCTAGCAGTAGTCTGGCAAGCTTCATTGTCAGGAGTAGGGGAAGGAATAGGTGGTACTGGACAAGGGAGGACATTGTGGCATCTCCTCTTTATAGCCGTCTCTGGCTCACTGTCAGAGTCTGTATCGCCAAAGATTTGCCTAACAAACAACACAAACACCACCTAATCATGTTTGGCAGAGTTAAAAACTTTAACAAATTGCTTTAAGATTAAAACCTAAAAACACTCAAAATACATAAAAAGACACACAAAATATTAAATTAACTTACACTATGGAATCTATAGTATGACTTGTATCAGTTGACCCTTTATAGTACTGCAAAATATTTACACTACCTAGCCTTTCAGCTCTATAGTTAAATATTTCTAAATGTATTTTAAATGGTACATAGTAGTAGTAGTGTAATAGTCTCTAATAATATGCTGTGATAATGGCTGAGTTTCCCCTGAGACCCCTCTCCCTGGGCTTGTATGGAGCTGGGCACAACCACCTTGGGCAATCTTTGCCAGATAGCAGAACTCACCAGACTCTTGGAATCCACAAAAGGTTGTTTATTTGTTGTGGGTTAACAAACGTTGGGGTGGATGGACAAATGCTGGAGGTCAAAAGAAATATTGCTTTCCCAACCCCTGGAGTAGCTCCTCACACATAGGAAGCAGGAACATGAATGGCATGATGGGAGGAACTGACGTCACACATAAGGAAGGGAATGGGAGGGTATACAGACTTTGAAGTAAACAAGTTGTAATGCGACCTTGGTCACTAGGTGGCAGCGTAACAATGAAAATACATATAAACCATTAACTTTAATGGTTATGTACTGTACAGTATTACCTGCTGGGGCAGCACAGTGACTTACCTTTATGAAATTTGTAGCTCTGAGGATGTACTGTACCGCCGATAACTACCACACCGAAGAATTTCACGGATTCGTTTTCACAGATGCGGCACAGATCCGTTTAGCGAATGTTCCCGCCCACTGACACCCGGCCCTGAGCTGTGAAACGGAGGTGACTGTAACACGGATTTGCCGGTTTGAAAACTGATCCGGCTCGGAGTCAGCTGCCATGTGGGAAACGGAGGTGACTGTAACGCGGATTTGCCGGTTTGAAAACGGATCCGGCTCGGAGTCAGCTGCCGTGTGGGAAACGGAGGTGACTGTAACACGGATTTGCCGGTTTGAAAACGGATCCGGCTCGGAGTCAGCTGCTGTGTGGGAAGCCTCCCATAGGGCTCAATGGCACTCTGCAGCTCCAACCCGGCCCAAGGAAAGCCTCCCATAGGGCTCAAGGCACTCTGCAGCTCAAACCCGGCCAAAGGAAAGTCTCCCATAGGGCTCAATGGCACTCTGCATCTCCAACCCGGCCCAAGGAAATTCTCCCATAGGGCTCAATGGCATTCTGCAGCTCCAACCTGGCCCAAGGAAAGTCTCCCATAGGGCTCAATGGCACTCTGCATCTCCAACCCGGCCCAAGGAAATTCTCCCATAGGGCTCAATGGCATTCTGCAGCTCCAACCCGGCCCAAGGAAAGCCTCCCATAGGGCTCAATGGCACTCTGCAGCTCCAACCCGGCCCAAGGAAAGCCTCCCATAGGGCTCAGTGGCACTCTGCAGCTCCAACCCCGCCCAAGGAAAGCCTCCCATAGGTTTCAATGGCACTCTGCAGCTCCAACCCGGCCCAAGGAAAGTCTCCCATAGGGCTCAATGGCACTCTGCAGCTCCAACCCGGCCCAAGGAAAGCCTCCCATAGGGCTCAGTGGCACTCTGCAGCTCCAACCCGGCCCAAGGAAAGCCTCCCATAGGGTTCAATGGCACTCTGCAGCTCCAACCCGGCCCAAGGAAAGCCTCCCATAGGGCTCAATGGCACTCTGCAGCTCCAACCTGGCCCAAGGAAAGCCTCCCATAGGGCTCAGTGGCACTCTGCAGCTCCAACCCGGCCCAAGGAAAGCCTCCCATAGGGTTCAATGGCACTCTGCAGCTCCAACCCGGCCCAAGGAAAGCCTCCCATAGGGCTCAATGGCACTCTGCAGCTCCAACCCGGCCCAAGGAATGTCTCCCATAGGGCTCAATGGCACTCTGCAGCTCCAACCCGGCCCAAGGAAAGTCTCCCATAGGGCTCAATGGCACTCTGCAGCTCCAACCCGGCCCAAGGAAAGTCTCCCATAGGGCTCAATGGCATTCTGCAGCTCCAACCCGGCCCAAGGAAAGTCTCCCATAGGGCTCAATGGCACTCTGCAGCTCCAACCCGGCCCAAGGAAAGTCTCCCATAGGGCTCAATGGCACTCTGCAGCTCCAACCCAGCCCAAGGAAAGTCTCCCATAGGGCTCAATGGCACTCTGCAGCTCGAACCCGGCCCAAGGAAAGCCTCCCATAGGGCTCAATGGCACTCTGCAGCTCCAACCCAGCCCAAGGAAAGTCTCCCATAGGGCTCAATGGCACTCTGCAGCTCCATCCCGGCCCAAGGAAAGTCTCCCATAGGGCTCAATGGCACTCTGCAGCTCCAACCCGGCCCAAGGAAAGTCTCCCATAGGGCTCAATGGCATTCTGCAGCTCCAACCTGGCCCAAGGAAACCCTCCCGTAGGGCTCAATGGCACTCTGCAGCTCCAACCCAGCCCAAGGAAAGTCTCCCGTAGGGCTCAATGGCATTCTGCAGCTCCAACCCGGCCCAAGGAAAGTCTCCCATAGGGCTCAATGGCACTCTGCAGCTCCAACCCGGCCCAAGGAAAGTCTCCCATAGGGCTCAATGGCACTCTGCAGCTCCAACCCAGCCCAAGGAAAGTCTCCCATAGGGCTCAATGGCACTCTGCAGCTCCAACCCGGCCCAAGGAAAGCCTCCCATAGGGCTCAATGGCACTCTGCAGCTCCAACCCAGCCCAAGGAAAGTCTCCCATAGGGCTCAATGGCACTCTGCAGCTCCATCCCGGCCCAAGGAAAGTCTCCCATAGGGCTCAATGGCACTCTGCAGCTCCAACCCGGCCCAAGGAAAGTCTCCCATAGGGCTCAATGGCATTCTGCAGCTCCAACCTGGCCCAAGGAAACCTTCCCGTAGGGCTCAATGGCACTCTGCAGCTCCAACCCAGCCCAAGGAAAGTCTCCCGTACGGCTCAATCGCACTCTGCAGCTCCAACCCGGCCCAAGGAAAGTCTCCCGTAGGACTCAATGGCGCTCTGCAGCTCCAACCCGGCCCAAGGAAAGCCTTCCATAGGGCTCAATGGCACTCTGCAGCTCCAACCCGGCCCAAGGAAAGTCTCCCGTAGGATTCAATGGCACTCTGCAGCTCCAACCTGGCCCAAGGAAAGTCTCCCATAGGGCTCAATGGCACTCTGCAGCTCCAACCCGGCCCAAGGAAAGTCTCCCGTAGGGCTCAATGGCACTCTGCAGCTCTAACCTGGCCCAAGGAAACCCTCCCGTAGGGCTCAATGGCACTCTGCAGCTCCAACCCAGCCCAAGGAAAGTCTCCCGTAGGGCTCAATGGCACTCTGCAGCTCCAACCCAGCCCAAGGAAAGTCTCCCATAGGGCTTAATGGCACTCTGCAGCTCCAACCTGGCCCAAGGAAAGTCTCCCGTAGGACTCAATGGCACTCTGCAGCTCTAACCTGGCCCAAGGAAACCCTCCCGTAGGGCTCAATGGCACTCTGCAGCTCCAACCCAGCCCAAGGAAAGTCTCCCGTAGGGCTCAATGGCACTCTGCAGCTCCAACCCAGCCCAAGGAAAGTCTCCCATAGGGCTCAATGGCACTCTGCAGCTCCAACCTGGCCCAAGGAAAGTCTCCCGTAGGACTCAATGGCGCTCTGCAGCTCCAACCCGGCCCAAGGAAAGTCTCCCATAGGGCTCAATGGCACTCTGCAGCTCCAACCCGGCCCAAGGAAATTCTCCCATAGGGCTCAATGGCACTCTGCAGCTCCAACCCGGCCCAAGGAAAGTCTCCCATAGGGCTCAATGGCACTCTGCAGCTCCAACCCGGCCCAAGGAAAGTCTCCCATAGGGCTCAATGGCACTCTGCAGCTCCAACCCGGCCCAAGGAAAGTCTCCCATAGGGTTCAATGGCACTCTGCAGCTCCAACCCGGTCCAAGGAAAGGCTCCCATAGGTTCAATGGCACTCTGCAGCTCCAACCCGGTCCAAGGAAAGGCTCCCATAGGTTCAACGGCACGCTGCTGCTTCAACCTGGCCAAAAGATAGTCACGATAACAAAGCTTGAATGAATTCCGAAATGGTCGTAGTCCTTGCAAAAAAGATGTAACGTAAACCACAAAAAAGTTGTGGAATTTTAACTAAATTATTGTGGACATAACAAAAAGTTCTATAAATTAGAAAGAATACAATTTTTTCTGAAAAAAAAAATTGTGGTATCGTGAATGGACCCCTTAGTGTCTTTTATTACATAACCCCATTAGAATACTGATAGGCAGTGTAGGACTCACGTACAACGAGGAACCTGGATGTGGCTTGTAAGCTTCCATATTCCAGACTATGTTCAGTACTAAGACCTCTTTTTTTTAAAATAATTATTTAAAAAGGCTGAAACTGTGCACTGGCAACCATGCTCCCTTTTAGTGAACACACATTATTATCTTCAACGGCACAAACGGAGCATTGTTCCCCAAACAGTGGCTCGTGAGCAACATATTGTTCCCCAACCCCTTGGATGTTGCTCCCAGTGGCCCAAGTTTTGTTTTAATAAAAACCAGGTGTACCACCAAACAGAGTTTCTTATAGGCTGGCAGTCCACATAGGGGCAGTCCAATAGCCAATTACAGCCCTTATTTGCTTCCCCATGAAGCTTTTTCATGTTTGTGTTGCTCCCCATCTCATTTTACATTTGAATGTGTTGCACGGGTAAAAAATGTTGGGGACCCCTGAAAAAGAGAGAAGGAGAAAAGTACTAAAGGACAGAAGCCAGTATAGATATCAGGCAGACAAGTCAATAGAACTGTTCTCTCCATTTTTACATCATGCTTTACTAGGCCAGTACTTTAAGTTCATTATGAATGTTCATTTCCTGGCTAGTAAAAAAATCTCAAAGTCTTTAGATATTTTAGACTTTCCCATTTTATTCTTGAGCATTCCAAAGTATTTATTTTTTTAATGTGTTACATTGAATTAAAATATGGAACATAATATAAAATTATACACAACATATGATATGTAAGTTGCAGTTCACCATTTTCTGTTGTTTTTCCCAGTTATGAATTGCTTGCTGTTCATTTCAGGATGCAATAAAATGATATAGCATTTTGGGAAAAATATGCACACCAGTAGCCCAGCACTTGATGATATGATGGCAAAGATCTCAACTGCTACCATGTTCTTACCCTTGGTGCTAAGGTAAGCTGGGATGAATGTCACCCACACACTGGCAAATACCAACATACTGAATGTAATAAATTTGGCTTCATTAAACGTGTCAGGGAGCTTCCTAGCCAGAAAGGCAACTAACAAGCTAATAGAAGCTAAGAGGCCCATGTAGCCCAAGACACAAGTAAAGAATGCATTAGATCCCTCATTGCATTGAATAACTATTGTTCCTATTTCTGCTTCCATATTAAACTCAGCGAATGGGGCAGCAATGGCGAGCCAAGCGATACATAGGGCTATCTGAACCATTGCACAAAAAGGAACAATATAGATAGGTATACGAAGGCCCACCAGCCTCCTAATCTTGCTGTCTGGATTTGTTGCACTGAAGACCAAAATGACAGTCATTGTCTTTGCCAGTATAACAGAAAGGCAAACTGAAAAAATGACACCAAACACCACCTGGCGTATCATGCAGGTTATCATGTTGGGTCGGCCAATAAACACTAGGGAGCAGAGGAAACATAACATGAGGGAGATAAGAAGAAGGTAGCTGAGCTCTCGGTTGTTGGCTTTCACTATGGGGGTCTTGTGCTTGGCGATAAACAGGCAGAACACTGAAAAGGTGAGAAGACAGAGCAAAACTGATATACAAGCAAGACTGGTGCCAAGCATCTCCTCATAAGAAAGGAACTGAATGACTTTTGGCAGACATATTTCTTTTTTGCTATTTGGCCATTTGTCTTCTGGGCATCTGATGCACTCACTGTCATCTAGAGGAAAGAGGAAAAAAGTTCTTAATAAATAGAACAGATGTGTTTAAATCTGCAGTATATGCAACAACAACCAAAGGTCTAACATTACCCCACCAACTGGATATTAGCAAAGGGTGAAATAACATTACACTGAAATAGCCATAAAAGACACTGAGGGGCACATTTACTAACCCACGAATCCGACTCCGAATTGGAAAAATTCCAATTGGAAAACGAACATTTTGCGATTTTTTTGTATTTTTTGCGATTTTTTCGTCGCCGTTACGATTTTTCGGAAATTGTCGCTACTTTTTCGTAACCATTACGACTTGCCTCCCATAGGGCTCAATGGCACTCTGCAGCTCCAACCTGGCCCAAGGAAAGTCTCCCATAGGGCTCAATGGCACCCTGCAGCTCCAACCCGGCCCAAGGAAAGTCTCCCATAGGGCTCAATGGCACTCTGCAGCTCCAACCCGGCCCAAGGAAAGTCTCCCATAGGGCTCAATGGCACTCTGCAGCTCCAACCCGGCCCAAGGAAAGTCTCCCATAGGGCTCAATGGCACTCTGCAGCTCCAACCTGGCCCAAGGAAAGTCTCCCATAGGGCTCAATGGCACTCTGCAGCTCCAACCCGGCCCAAGGAAAGCCTCCCATAGGGCTCAATGGCACTCTGCAGCTCCAACCCGGCCCAAGGAAAGTCTCCCATAGGGCTCAATGGCACTCTGCAGCTCCAACCCGGCCCAAGGAAAGTCTCCCATAGGGCTCAATGGCACTCTGCAGCTCCAACCTGGCCCAAGGAAAGTCTCCCATAGGGCTCAATGGCACTCTGCAGCTCCAACCCGGCCCAAGGAAAGCCTCCCATAGGGCTCAATGGCACTCTGCAGCTCCAACCCGGCCCAAGGAAAGCCTCCCATAGGGCTCAATGGCACTCTGCAGCTCCAACCCGGCCCAAGGAAAGTCTCCCATAGGGCTCAATGGCACTCTGCAGCTCCAACCTGGCCCAAGGAAAGTCTCCCATAGGGCTCAATGGCACTCTGCAGCTCCAACCCGGCCCAAGGAAAGTCTCCCATAGGGCTCAATGGCACTCTGCAGCTCCAACCCGGCCCAAGGAAAGTATCCCATAGGGCTCAATGGCACTCTGCAGCTCCAACCTGGCCCAAGAAAAGTCACCATACTGAAGCTTGAATGAATCCGAAACTTTCGTACTCGGCGCGAAAGCTGCGAAAAAGTTGCGACAATTCGCGCAAGTAGTAACGCTACAAAAAAGTCGCGGCATTTTGCGAAACATTCGGAATGTCTATGAAAAAGTCACGGAAAAAAAATCGCAAAATACCGATCATTACGAAAAAAACGCATTCGGACGCATTCGGCCCGTTCGTGGGTTAGTAAATGGGCCCCTTAGGGTCCCATTTACTAACCACTGGGTTTTTTTTTCTCCATTCAGATTTTTAGCACTAAAAGACACAGAAAAATGTCACAATATTTTCTAAATTTACTATGCATCCAAACAGCTAAAAATCCAAATCCAACAATTTGCCAGCTAAAATGTGCTGAAATCATGCAGAAGTCAATGGCAGGGGTCTCTTCCCTTTCCTTGAAGATCTGTCTTTTGTCTCAAAACTTTAGAGGTTTCAGAATTTTGACGCTGTTTTTTTGTGCAACAATTTGATAAAGTACAGGTTTTGGTGCGACTACTCAAAACATTAACAGTTTTTCTTGCATGGACTTTTCATATTAGATTTTTTAGTAAAAGTCAGACATTCGATGAAATGAGTTTAGTCAAATTTTAAAATTAAAAAAAATGAGAAATTATAGTTTTAGTAAATCTGCCACTTTTATTAAAGTGTGAATTTAGAGCTCCCCCCAGTAGAATTCCCTCACTTTGTATTCATTCCTATGGGAGTATTTATTAAATGGTGAGTTATAACTTTCACCCATTAATAAATATGCATCCAAAATCCTATAGGAAGGAATAAATAGTGAGAGAATTTTACTATTTTACTAGTTTTAGGGGCACATTTACTAAAATTCATTTTTTTCTGGGCTTGAAAGTCATATGAACTCGACATGGTATAAATTCTTTAATCATTCATACAAAAATTTCGAGTTTTAGAGTTGAAAGCATTGGTAAAACTCGAAAAATTTGAGTTTAAACGGATGTTCGTTCCATGAATCCTTTTAATTTTTCCCAAACAGGAATTGCTCCAGCAGCCATTTTAGGAACATTGGCGCTTATTCTTGTGTTTAAGTTGTGTTTAAGTTTCACTTGAAACTGGGTGAAATTAACAATGATGGGATTGACTTCCCCTTGAAAAATGTGAAACTGAAAAGAATGAGGGGATTACGTTTCCCTTTGGAGCTGGGTGAAACTGAAACCAAAGAGGGGATTAACTTGTCCTTGAAAGGTGTGAAACTAAAAACAACGAGGGGGTTTAACTTGTCCTTGAAGGACAGGCTGTCACTGACTATTCTGTTCCTCTACTATTCTAAGCCTCCATAGGACTCAATGGTACTGACAGATCAAACCTGTCGAATTTTTATTTTACAAAAGAAAGTTCACTAAACATTTATACATCACAAATTATAGTACAGGAATGGGACGCGTTATCCAGAATGCTCGGGACCAAGGATATTCCGGATAAAGGATCTTTCCGTAATTTGGATCTCCATACCTTAAGTCTACTAAAGAATCAATAAAACAGTAATTAAACCCAATAGGATTGTTTTGCCTCCAATAAGGGGTAATTATATCTTAGTTGGGATCAAGTACAGGTACTGTTTTATTATTACAGAGAAAAAGGGAATCATTTAACCATTAAATAAACCCAATAGGGCTGTTCTGCCCCAATAAGGGGTAATTATATCTTAGTTGGAATCAAGTACAGGTACTGTTTTATTATTACAGAGAAAAAGGGAATCATTTAACCATTAAATAAACCCAATAGGGCTGTTCTGCCCCCAATAAGGGGTAATTATATCTTAGTTGGGATCAAGTACAGGTACTGTTTTATTATTACAGAGAAAAGGGAATCATTTAACCATGAAATAAACCCAATAGGGCTGTTCTGCCCCCAATAAGGGGTAATTATATCTTAGTTGGGATCAAGTACAGGTACTGTTTTATTATTACAGAGAAAAGGGAATCATTTAACCATGAAATAAACCCAATAGGGCTGTTCTGCCCCCAATAAGGGGTAATTATATATTAGTTGGGATCAAGTACAGGTACTGTTTTATTATTACAGAGAAAAGGGAATCATTTAACCATTAAATAAACCCAATAGGGCTGTTCTGCCCCCAATAAGGGGTAATTATATCTTAGTTGGGATCAAGTACAGGTACTGTTTTATCATTACAGAGAAAAAGAAAATCACTTTTAAAATTCTAACTTATTTAATTAAAATGAAGTCTATGGGAGATGGGCTTTCCGTAATTCGGATTTTTCTGGAGAACGGGTTTCAGGATAAGGGATCCTATACCTGTAGTTACTTTTGAAAAACTCGAATTTTTCTGGGAATAATGACGAAAAAATTGAGTTCTGGTGAAAACCCACTTGTACATCTCGAAATTATCTAGAAGTAAGAAAAAATCCGACTTCATCTCATAATTGATTAGTAAATGTGCCCCCTAAATTCATACTTTGATAAATATCCCCCTACTATGATGTGAAAACTCTACTATATGTTTTTTTTTCTTGTATAGTTGAGTGACAATGTCATTTAATGAGAGGGGATTGACTTGAATAAGATATAATACCAAAAGGATTTAGAATCTCTCCTTCAGAGCAAGGCACACAATCAAAACAGCAGATCTGTTGCCCTTGGCGTGTGGCTCTTCTGTGGCCTCTGGGACATGTGTCACTGCACACAGAGGTGGGGACCTAGGAAAAAAGCAAAATACAATAGAAATTTACTGAAAAGAAGGAGTGGTACAAACCAAGGCCGAAACAGATCAGTTATAGGGCACATTTACAACTCACCAGATGCCATGTTTTTTTTATACACAGCACAGAATTTTTCTCCCAGAATTCCAGACAAAAGCAAATAGGGTGCATTAACACGTTGATGTGATTTACTGATATAGATTCGCTTCTGTTGCGCTTGTTTTTAAGTTTTTTAGTGTGCGTGTGAATTGCATGATTTCCCCATTAGGGATGCATAGGATGTTTGCATAGGATTCACTAGGCACAGCGCAGTTGCGTGTTTAAGCACAGCATGTAAAGGGAGCCTTGGAAGTAACATCTTCTCAAAGCAAATATGTGTTTAATGAACAAAAGGCACAGTGCTTGTATCTGGTCTAAAAACCCATAGCAACCAACCAACGTATTCAAACAAATAGGCTGGCAAATACCCCCTTGCTTTGGGTTACCAGATCAACCATTTCACCTTTAATAACATCACTTATATAATGACAGGGATAAGACAGTGATTGCTACAGCACATAAATGACTCTTGTCCATTAAAAAGGGCCTATATTCACAGATGTTTTTAACCCCAAACAGAATTCATTAAGTAGGACTTATTGTGTTGCTGTAAAGCGCTTGTACTGCTGTGGAATAAAATTGTCATTCACAGGAGATTCAGTTATCCTTATACATTAAAAGGTGCAATAGGCTATGGTGCCCTGATCAGAATTTACTCTTGAGTTTTCTCCATTCCACCACCATGCCAGTTACATTACATTCTGCTGTAGTTGGGCCAATATAACATCATTTTGCCATCCGGATCACTATCTTTCTGATTCTGAATCAATAAAGGTGCTTACTTGGGTTTGTCCTTGATTCCATAAAATATTTTTCTGCTCAATCTTAAGTTCATGTCCTTTTTCAGATCCAGCATCAAAACTACCAATAGAGACATACTGATTGCTTCCGTTAGGGAAAAGCTGCCAGTTCAGGATATCCACATGGATTGGAACATCCCCATTCTCATCAAAAAAGACAGGCTCCCCTGCGGTATTGTTGAATTTTCCATGTTTGATGTAATGAAGCAGCTGGATGAAAAGACATTCATACTTGTATTAGAATTTCAATTTCAAGTACATATTTGGTGCACAGTGGCTGAATATAAAATTAGGATATTATATATTATGTCTATTGTTATGTCAAGGTATGAGGCAAATGAACCATAAGCTAATTTTAACATTGTAAGAACAATGGCACATGGGACATTTTGCTACTTACATCCTTAATCATCCTATCAGAAGTTGTCGTGCCGCATTGCACCTCTGATGAAGTCCCCAGGAGGGGATGAAATGTTTTAGGTGTTAAGGGTATGCACTCTACATATAGGGATATAGGGATGCAAAGAAAATCCCCCATGACTACTATCTGATTACCATACAATGACACATGGGGCGTTCTACTAAATCATCCTATCAGCAGGTGGAATGCTGCATTGCTTAGATTATAGGCATTACATTCAATGCACAATGGTGCTAGGTCCTATTTGAAACTTGATTTTTATATTACTGCAGTATTTTAGTGAAATGGCAGATAACACTGGGATTTTTTTTTATCAACCTTCTGTGCTGGAAATCTCTCAAAAACTCAGAATGACATCCCCTCCCCATTCATAGTGACATAACTGAGGATGAAAAAAGACACGTAAATATGGTTCAACCTTTTTGTTTAAATGCCTAACCTGCCTAAAGTCATCTCTGGTTTGCCACAGTTAATTTCAGAAAGCTATCTAATATATCTGCCAGAATAGCCTCTTCAGGAAAAGAATTCCACAACTTCACAGACCTTTTTCTAATCTGACTGGGTGAACTCATGTCCACTGGAATAACCTACTGGTGAATAAAGCATCCAAGAGGTTGTTGTAGGTCTCTTTCCATATTTATACATCATATTTCCCTGAATTACCTCTTCTCCAGGGAAAACAATAAAAACTTAGCCAGCCATTTAACCAATACATCCCATACCCTTATCAGTTTAGTAACTCTTCTGTGGACTGTCTCTATTTCAAAAATATCCCATTTGAGCACTGAAGAACAAAACTTTACTGAACATTTTAGTTAAGGCCTTACCAGTGCCATGCAAATGGAAATAAATTGCCTTCTTATCCCATTCATGTATGCTACTACATAAGGATATTTTGCTGTCTCTTGCTGCTGTTGCATGACTTTGCTTGTCAATGATAATTTATTTCCCTACAAGTACCCCTAGGCCTATTAAGGGTATTCTTTTTTTTCCTACAATCTCCTGGACCCACAATGCTCCAGGAGATTACCATTGATGATACCATGATTGCAAGATTATTGACATCCATTCTCAGAGCGAAAAATGTATGTAAGTGTCCCTTGTGCCATTGCCCTTAATAGAAATTACATTTGTCATGGTAATATCCCTTTGGGTAGAGTTTCCTTAATTCAATATAATTTTACCTAAAATGAGTTTAATATGAATAAAACTAAATTAAAAAAAATTGTTTGAGATCAGCAACATCAATTATACCTGCCAAGGCTGATGGTTATGTATATCTGCACAAGATCCATTCTTAAAAGGCCCATGTCCTGGAACGCAGGTATTCATCTGGTGTAAAGCATGAGCTATTGCAAAGACGGCATTGTGAATTTTGTAAGTATATCTAAAGTTGTATACATCATACACCGATGTATCAATGGTGTCCAGTCTCTCTGTTCCAGTGCACCAAACTGAGCCTTCCTTTAATGGAGTTGATTTATTAGCTGGCCAAACACAACCAAAAGCAAGTTCCCAAAAAGTCTTTATGTATATATCATCTGGATATTTAGTAGGGTGAATGCTGTAGAGGAATTCCTTGAATCCTGGAATTTTCCCACTTTGAGGTGCAAGACCGAGGCTCCCATTTAAGGTTGTTAATATTTCTCTTCTAGGAAAGTCAGATGTAATGGACCAGCTACCACTGCCTACCCACACTTTGTCAGTGATGTTGTTAAATGAAGCGACTTCCATTAAAGAAATTAGATTTTCCATTGTGGAATACACAATGATCACAGTAGCTTTCGTTTTCTTCAAGACGTCTACAATGCGATACACAGACTCCATGGAATTGTAGAGGGGAAGAATTTCTTGGAAAGCGATGCACCCACCATTACTCTCAATCTCTTTGGTTAAAAGCTGAGTACCAGATCGTCCTAAATCATTATCTGAGGTTATGATACCCACCCAGGTCCAATTAAAATACTGCACTAATCGAGCAATTGCGAACACTTCATAGTTATCATTTGAGATTGTCCTTAGGAAGGATGGGAATTGTGTTTTGTCACTTAGGAGAGGATGAGCCGAGGCGTAGCTGACCTGGTAAAGAAGTAAAATATTGTTTAAAATGACATTGTTGTCTATTGTTATGTAAATCAAAATTATCTATAAATGTTGTTGACACATCACAGTGGTGGGATAATGCCACTTTGCAGAGAGATTTGACAAAACTGGAAAAATGGAAAGCAAGCTGGAAACTGAGGTTCAGTGTTGGTAAATGCAAAGTTGTGCACTTTGGTAGAAATTCCATAAATGTGAGTTATACGCTGGGAGGATCCTTAATGGAGAAGGATCTAGGGGTTTTCAGTAGATAACAAGTTGTCTAATTCCAGGCAGTGTCATTCTGTGGCTACTACAGCAAATAAAGTGCTGTCTTGTATAAAAAAGGGCATTGACTCAAGGGATGAGAACATATTTTTGCCCCTTTATAGGTCCCTGGTAAGGCCTCACCTTGAGTATGGGGGGCAGTTTTGGGCTCCAGTCCTTAAGAAGGATATTAATGAGCTGGAGAGAGTGCAGAGACTGCAACTAAACTGGTTAAGGGGATGGAAGGGTTAAACTATGAGGTTAGACTGTCAGGGTGGGGTTGTTTTCTCTCGAAAAGAGGCGCTTGCGAGGGGACATGATTACTCTGTACAAGTACATTAGAGGGGATTATAGGCAGATGGGGGGTCTTTTTTCCCATAAAAGCAATCAGCGCACCAGAGGCCCCCCCTTTAGATTAGAGGAACGGAGCTTCCATTTGAAGCAGCGTAGGGGGTTCCTCATGGTGAGGGCAGTGAGGTTGGGGAATGCCCTTCCTAGTGATGGGGTAATGGCAGATTCTGTTAATGCCTTTAAGAGGGGCCTGGATGAGTTCTTGAACAAGCATAGTATCCAAGGCTATTGTGGTACTAAAATCTAAAGTCTGTATAGATATGTATATATGTTTTATATATGTGGGGGTATAGATAATTAGTATGAGTGTGTAAATATATATGCACTGGAGCTCACTTAGATCGGTTGAACTTGAAGGACTTTAGTCTTTTTTCAACCCAACTTAACTATGTTTTTCTTTTTTTTAGTTTTGGGCACATTTCTACAAAATAATATTTTTTGTTTTTTATTCTATTTTTCCTGGTATTCATATATTGTTGACACATTTAAGTAGCACGTTACAGACATTATTCACCATTCACACCAGTCCTTTCCCCAGTGAAGCTTACAATCTAAGGTCTCTATTATTTTCACACACAGTAAGGTTCATTTTATCAAGGGCCAATTAAACTGCCTGTTTGTTTTTGGGATAGTGGGAAGAAACCAGAATACACTTTATTTACCCTTTATAATACCCTTTATTTTAATGCTTCAGGCAATTTGATGGGTATTTTTCTGCAGATTGTTACTTTTCTATTATCCACTTTATCAGTGGCAATAAAATAAATGAACACACTATTTTCCAAAGTATTGGTTTAAGTGTCTCATACATTTAATAATACTCATTAATATATCATGGGCCAACAAACTGCAAACTTACTCCAAACTGAGTTAAGATCTAAAAAAAAGAGTTTTGAAAAGATTGAGGCACTCACATGCATTATTAGATAATTTTTTTGAGTGCTATCAGTTGAAAAAAACTTGTTCACAATAATGATAAATGATTTAAAATAGAAAAAAAAATAAAAGCCCCATGAGTATCAGGCTTAATAGTTTTAAAGGAAAAGGTAAAAACTAAGTAAGCTTTATCAGAAAGGTCTATGTAAATACAGCCATAAGCACTCACAGAAACGCTGCACTCAGTCCTCTATCAAAAGAAACACAGGATTTCTTATCTACTTTTTTGTAAACATGTTCTTCGGTATCAGACTTCCTCTCTTAGAAAAATCCTTCGTTCCCGGGGCCAGAGTCTGCGCAGTTCTCTACTCTCTCCTGCTCTCCCTCCCCCAAGGATGCTAAGAACTCCTTCCCCCCTACCCTTAGGAATGTGTAATCTGAGCTACCATCCTCTAGAACTGCAGCAGGAAGACCAAGCTAAAATGGCAGCTGCTATCTTAAACAAACGGAGAGAACTTCTAGGGCTGTTTACTCAGGTATGGTAAAGCTTTCTGCAGAATAAATATAGCGTTCTAGGTGGCACTAATATGGCAAATCTATTGGCAGTAAAATTTCAAAATGACTTTCCTTCTCCTTCATTGCTAACCAAATATTTTCTTACCTGAGGATAACTGTAGAGTCCCAGAATTCTGGCAATTGGCATTGAGGCTTTGGACGGCATGTCCCCAACAATCGCACTTGGCATGATAGTTTGGTGACAGTCAAAATTTGGCACAAATTTCTCCTTTCCCGATAGGATCCATGATGTCCCCATCAGAGAACGTACTTCATTATAACACGAATCATAGAGCTGGAAGCCCAGCTTAATATTTGGCAAAATGTCAGAAGAGTTATTTATTTCCATAATTGAGTATACCATAGCCAGGAGGTAGCGGTAATACCTGATGTGAAAACTGAAACATGATATTCAAGATTTTGTTAAATAAATAATGAAAATATTAATCATCGTGTGACTGAGTATCATTTTTAAAATACAATAATTTTTTTTTTCTAAAGAAATATTTTTAGATCTAAGGGGCAGATTTATCAAAATGTGAGATTAGAGCTCGCCACAGAAAAATTCACCCATGTTCTATTCTCTCCTATGGGATTTTCAGAAGGGTATTTATCAAATGGTGAATTCTAACTAAATTTTTCTGTGGTGAGCTCTAATCTCACATTTTGATAAATCTGCTCCTAAGGAGTGATGAGCGAATCTGTTGAAAATGTCCCGCATCAAATAAAAAAATTGTCACACGTGTCATTTTTTTAACGCACACGTCAAAAAAGACGTGACAGGCAAACTTTTTTAACACGTGTTAATTTGTTTACACGTGCGTCAATTTTTTTTTACATGAGCCACCATTTTTTGTCATGGGGTGAATTTTCAAGATTGTTTAAAAAACAATCCGCCAAACGTGGAAACACAGAAATTATTTCGCTCATCACTACTCCTAAGTGTTTAGTAGTGATGGGCGAAATGTTTCGCCAGGCAGGGATTTGCGGCGAATTTCGGCGTTTCGCCATTGGCGGATTGTTTCGCGAAACGGATGAAAAAATTAGCCATGGAAAAATTTGCCGCACGTCCAAAAATTGTCGCCGGCGTTAAAAAAGAATAGTCGCGGACGTCAAAATAATAGCTGTGCAACAAAATAATAGCCGCGCGACTAAACAAAACCCGCAGGCGACGAAACAATAGCCGCGCGACAAAATAATAGCCGCGGCAGGGGAAACAATAGCCGTGCGACAAAATAATAGCCGCGGGCGACAATTTCTGCCGTTTCGCGAATTTTTCACCGAAACAGATTCGCTCATCACTAGTGTTTAGGATAAAATATACCAAGGTGAGGGGAGAGCAATAGGAGGGGCATTTACTAATACATTTCACAATTTGTTTTCTTGAGCTAAAACTCAATTTGTTTCCCATTTATTATGCGTCAAATCTGAAAGTAAAAATATGCCGTCAAAAAGCTGTCAAGGTCATGTAGAAGTCACTGGCAGCTGTCCTTTTTCAATTGGCTAATCTTTTTGGGGCCCATTTATCAAAGTCCGAATTTCTGACTTATAAAAGTATGATACAAAAATCTGATATTTTCTGATGTGCACTAAAAGCGCAAAAATTTCGCATCGTTCTCATACGAAAATATTGTGGTATGATCCGAAAGTTCCGAAGTTTTCGAAAAACTTTCTGACTTTGAACCTTCAGTGCATGATTTTGGAAGCCTCCCACAGGACTCAATGGCAGCTCCAAGAAATACGATTTTGTCGCACAAATTGTTGCAAAGTACAGATTTTTGTAAAAAAAATGAACGAAAAAATTGCAGAAAATACACACAGTTCTAATATGCACAGTTGTATTTTGTAAAAAATATGAGTTTTTAGTATTCGGACTCAATCGTACATTGATAAATGGGCCCCTTTGTGTCTCTTAGTTTTAGAAGTTTTGGGGTTTTTTGAGGGTCTCATTTATGTGTCAAAAAGCCTGTAAAACCATGAAAATGAGAATGTTGACAAATGGGCCTCCCCGTGTATTCTTGCTATACAGAAAAAATTCTGGATTTGGATAGCGGGCATAGCACCAGATACCAGGGGCCTCATTTATTAAAAGCTGGTAAAGTTTAAATTTTAGTTGTTCTGGGTTTTGCCCACAATTTGTCCCAGAATTCCAGTGCTCTATTAACAGCCCTCCATTTGCAAGGTACTTGATAATCATCATAGATAGATACAAAAATGAATTCCAGGTTGTATAATACTGACATAAACGTCTACTATGGCATTTTATGAATGCTTATACAGGTATAGGACCCATTACCCAGAATGCACAGGACCAAGGGTATTTCGGATAAGGGGTCTTTCCGTAATTTGGATCTCCATACCTTAGGTCTACTAAAAAATCAATAAAACATTAATTAAACCCATTAGGCTTGTTTTGCATCCAATAAGGATTATTTATATCTTAGTTGGGATCAAGTACAGGTACTGTTTTATTATTACAGAGAAAAGGGAATCATTTAACCATGAAATAAACCCAATAGGGCTGTTCTGCCCCCAATAAGGGGTAATTATATCTTAGTTGGGATCAAGTACAGGTACTGTTTTATTATTACAGAGAAAAGGGAATCATTTAACCATGAAATAAACCCAATAGGGCTGTTCTGCCCCCAATAAGGGGTAATTATATCTTAGTTG
The DNA here is from genome assembly GCF_000004195.4 of Xenopus tropicalis. Lineage (NCBI taxonomy): Eukaryota > Metazoa > Chordata > Amphibia > Anura > Pipidae > Xenopus > Xenopus tropicalis. Next base: position 124,061,044 of record NC_030684.2, on the reverse strand, counting down.
GGATCAAGTACAGGTACTGTTTTATTATTACAGAGAAAAGGGAATCATTTAACCATGAAATAAACCCAATAGGGCTGTTCTGCCCCCAATAAGGGGTAATTATATCTTAGTTGGGATCAAGTACAGGTACTGTTTTATTATTACAGAGAAAAGGGAATCATTTAACCATGAAATAAACCCAATAGGGCTGTTCTGCCCCCAATAAGGGGTAATTATATCTTAGTTGGGATCAAGTACAGGTACTGTTTTATTATTACAGAGAAAAGGGAATCATTTAACCATGAAATAAACCCAATAGGGCTGTTCTGCCCCCAATAAGGGGTAATTATATCTTAGTTGGGATCAAGTACAGGTACTGTTTTATTATTACAGAGAAAAGGGAATCATTTAACCATGAAATAAACCCAATAGGGCTGTTCTGCCCCCAATAAGGGGTAATTATATCTTAGTTGGGATCAAGTACAGGTACTGTTTTATTATTACAGAGAAAAGGGAATAATTTAACCATGAAATAAACCCAATAGGGCTGTTCTGCCCCCAATAAGGGGTAATTATATCTTAGTTGGGATCAAGTACAGGTACTGCTTTATTATTACAGAGAAAAGGGAATCATTTAACCATTAAATAAACCCAATAGGGCTGTTCTGCCCCCAATAAGGGGTAATTATATCTTAGTTGGGATCAAGTACAGGTACTGTTTAATTATTACAGAGAAAAGGGAATCATTTAACCATTAAATAAACCCAATAGGGCTGTTCTGCCCCCAATAAGGGGTAATTATATCTTAGTTGGGATCAAGTACAGGTACTGTTTAATTATTACAGAGAAAAGGGAATCATTTAACCATGAAATAAACCCAATAGGGCTGTTCTGCCCCCAATAAGGGGTAATTATATCTTAGTTGGGATCAAGTACAGGTACTGTTTAATTATTACAGAGAAAAGGGAATCATTTAACCATGAAATAAACCCAATAGGGCTGTTCTGCCCCCAATAAGGGGTAATTATACCTTAGTTGGGATCAAGTACAGGTTCTGTTTTATTATTACATAGAAAAAGGAAATCAGTTTTAAAATTCTAAATTATTTGATTAAAATGGAGTCTTTGGGAGACAGGCTTTCCATAATTCGGAGCTTTCTGGATAACGGGTTTATGGATAAGGGATCCTATACCTGTACTGTATACATCCATTTTTGCACCTAGAAATGCAAGTCTGATGTTAGTAAATGATGATATATATATATGTACAAGATTTAATATTCCAAGGCAGAAAGGTCCGGGGAGCTAAATCTGATTGGCTATTGGTTTCCCCTATGTTGACAGGCAGCTCTGTTTGGCAGTCTGTATAGTTTTTATGCAACTAAAGCTTGACTTCATGCCAGGAATTCAAAACTAAGCACCTGCTTTGAGGCAATGGGAAGCAACATGCAATAGGTCGGTGAGCCACTGGTCGGAAATCCCTGCTCTACTCTGTGGTAATGTAAAAGTAAATGGTAAAAGAGAAACTTACGTGCTACATTGGACTGATTTTGGTGGTTCCCTGAAATTGACTTCAGGATATTCTACATCCATATGCACAGCAAACAATCCCCCCAGCGTGATTTCTCCAGGCAAAGAGTAACCCAGAATATCCTCATTTGACAGTTTGCACCCTCTGTGGGATGTTCCAGAAATGTCATCAGTAAACCACGAGATGATGAGCAAACAGCATTGGAGGCAAGGAGACAGAAAACCGAGAGACTTCTTCATCCTATTCAGTAAAGAAAATGTACTTTATTTCAATGCAAATGGATTACACAAAAACACATTGCATGTATATTAGGATTTTCATTATGTACCATGTGAAACCGTATGCTCTTCATCTCTTTATTTGTTGCTGTATTTGCCATTTACAAAAATATCTTCATTCTATTCTATACTTAGGGGCTGATTTACTAATCCACGAATCCGAATGAGAAAAATTTGGATTGGAAATCGAACATTTTGCGACTTTTTTGTATTTTTTGCAATTTTTTCCGTCGCCGTTACGACTTTTCCGTAAATTGACGCGACTTTTTCGTAACCGTTACGACTTGCGCGAATTGTCGTGACTTTTTCATAGCCATTACAAATTTCGTGAATTGTCGCGACTTTTTCATTGCCATTACAACTTTCGTGAATTGTCACAACTTTCGTATTGAGAGCTTGAAAAAGTTGCGAAAAAGTCGCAAAGTACCGATCATTACGAAAAAAACGCATTCGGACGCTTTTCGGACGTTCATGGATTAGTAAATGTGCCCCTTATTGTTTAATACTTTGTACTTTTTTAAACTAAAAAAAAACTATACATTTCAGTTGAGTTTGAAAAACAATACAAGACCATTGATTTCAACTTTTTTTTCCAAATGAAAGTTACCTAAATGCTAGTTGATCTAGAGCAGGGATCCCCAACCTTTTGAACCCCTGAGCAACAATCAAACATAAAAAGAGTTGGGGAACAACACAAGAATGAAAAATGTACCCGGGGGTACCAAATAAGGGCTGTAATTGGTTATTTGTAGCCCCTATGTGGACTGGTAGCCTACAGTAGGCTCTGTTGGGCAGTACACGTGGTCTTTATGCCTCCAAAAACTTACCAATAAAACAAAAATTCAAAAATAAGCACCTTCTTTGAGGCCACTGAGAGCCCCATCCAAGAGGTTAGTGAGCAACATGTTGCTCCCGAGCCACTGGTTGGGGACCACTGATCTAGAGGAAGCCAAAAAGGAAAGAAAACCTGAAACTCCAAGTTGCCTCAGTGGGGGAGAAAATTGCTGCCTGACTTCAAGAGCTCAACTGAACCAGTCCCTGGTGCACCAAAAACTCATGTTACTTACTTTGCATTTTCTCACTTGCTAAAACAAGGATTCAGTCTTCCCTTGAAGCTATCTAATGTAATATCACTAATAATAAGTAATATATCTGCCTGTACAGCCACTTCAAGAAGAATTTTACAACTTCAAAGCCTTTACTGTAAAAAAAATCCAAACTTTTCCCACTCTAAGGGGTCCATTTACTAAACAATTTTGAGATAATTTTGTATTTTTTCTAACTTATAGAACATTTCGGAAAGTATGCGAGTTTTTCGTGGTTTCGTTAAATTTCCACAAAAAAACGTATTTTGCGCAAAGAATAGGAACATTTCGGAATTCTTTAACGCTTTGGTTACACTTTCCTCGGGACTATCTTGTCGCCAGGTTTGATCTGTCGAGTGCCATTGAGTCCTATGGAAGGCTTACAAAGCCAGACATTGAAGGCTTCCAAAGCCAGAAGTGTTTTCGTGGCGTTTACGAACTTTAGGGCCCGAAAATTTTTGGAGACCAAAAGTGTACTTCATATTCTAGATGGGGCCTTACCATTGCTTCATAAAGAGGAAGAAAGAATCCGATGGATCTGCATCAAGGATTTTCCAAGATTTTTCGTATTTGTCGCGACTTTTTCGCCGCCGTCGCAACTTTATCACATTTCGCACAACTTTTTCGTCGCCGCTGTGATTTTTCCGTATTGAGCGATAGTAAACGGCGGAAAAACCAATCCGATTTTTTCGCGACGGCGACGAAAATGTCGCAGCAAATATACGAAAAAGTCGCGACGGTGACGAAAAAATTGCGGGACGCACGAAAAAGTTGCGACAGCGACGAAAAAGTCTCAAAAATACCGATCATTACGAAAAACGCATTTGGACGCCTTCGGACCGTTCGTGGATTAGTAAATCTTCTACCTCCTCTCTCTGTAGTTTTAAATAATTTCCTCTGCATTGCAATTAATGTCCTTACCTAATTTCCCAAGCTATGCATTGGAGTCCTGAAATGTCAACCATATGTATGTTTGTTCTTGTAATAATCTTTTAATTCAAATATTTTTTTACATCTTATAGTACCCATGGGTCAAAATTTGTTATACCTTTTGCTGCACAATATCAAATTTCATCAGGATAACTTTCATTACAATGCATACCAGGCTCCAATAGCTTTTCAGCTGAGAATCATGAATAACACAATATAATAGGATATTTTGTGGTGAGTTATATTATCCTTCTGAGAATTTCACACAGCAAGGGCAGTTTCGGTTACCATGTGCAATCTGCTTTTGTATTCTGACATCTTCCTGCTGCTCATACAGCGCGTCTCTTACACAAAACCATATACTGATACACGATGGAAGGAGAAGGCAACACACAGGCAATAGGACAAGGAGAAAAAGAATAGTTAATATACAGAGATAGATTAGAGAGAGAGATGGATAGATGATAGAAAGATGATAGATATAGATAGATAGATAGATAATAGATAGATAGATAGATAGATAGATTTATGCATGGATGGATGGATGGATGGATAGATAGATGATAGATAGATAGATAGATAGATAGATAGATAGATAGATAGATAGATGATAGATAGATAGATAGATAGATAGATAGATAGATTTATGCATGGATGGATGGATAGATAAATAGATAGATAGATAGATAGATAGATAATAGATAGATAGATAGATAGATAGATAGATAGATAGATGATAGATAGATAGATAGATAGATTGATTGATTGATTGATAGACAGACAGACAGACAGACAGACAGAAAGACAGACAGACAGACAGACAGACAGACAGACAGATAGATAGATAGATAGATAGATAGATAGATAGATAGATAGACAGATGGGCAGACAGACAGATAGATAAAAAGATATATAAACAAACTGACAGATAGATGAAAGATAGACAGACAGACAGAGAGACAGATAAATAGATAGATAGATAGATAGATAGATAGATAGATAGATAGATAGATAGGTAGACAGACAGACAGATAGACATATTTATGCATGGATGGATGGAAAGATAGATAGATAGATAGATAGATAGATAGATAGATAGATAGATAGACAGACAGACAGACAGACAGACAGACAGACAGACAGATAGATAGATATAGATTTATGCATGGATAGATAGATAGATAGATAGATAGATAGATAGATAGATAGATAGACAGATGATTGATGATAGATAGATAGATAGACAGACAGACAGACATATAGATAGATAGATAGATAGATAGATAGATAGATAGACAGACAGACAGACAGACCGATAAATAGATAGATAGATAGACAGACAGACAGAGAGTGATAGAGAGAGATCCGTTTATGTGTCCATCCCCATACACACACATACGGAGCACTACACCATCAGTTACATTACAGGCAGGGCAGCACAGTGGGAAAAAATAAAGCCCAATTTTTCAAGAGGAAATAAAAATAGATTGAACCTGGCAAGATAAAATTTTGGAAGCCATTATTTTTCTATAAGTTTATATATTGTGCATATTAGATAAACTATCCACATCCTGTTAACATTATCTTTATCATATTTTCAGGCTATCACAAATTATATACTGAGTAAACAAATGTACAGTATATACTTACCTCGCAAAACAGAATTTTCACAGTCTCAGGATTTTTTCTCCATCATTAAGAATACTGTTAAAAAAAATAACGTGATAGTAATTGTTATTCAAGTTGTTTATTAGTTGTGGGCGTCTAAAATGTCTATTGTGTGTGTGTGCAGCCCCCAAACTGCAGCGCATTGTTTACTGTCCTTTATATATATGAGACCACCGAACCTGTGAGATGCCTATAGAGGGCGGAAGGAACTTTAATTATATAAACACAAACCAACAAGGGGAAGTCTGCTATTATGTAAAAAAAATAATTATAATTTTATTTTTTTCTTCCAACAACAACTACTTATTAAAGCAATCTCTTTGGGCCGGGAGGAGGGACAGTTGTCGCTAAAAGTAGTAGTTTTAATTGGCTGACTGAGCAGTTTTTGTCCACTAGAAATAAATAGAGATAGTTATGATGTAGAAATAAACACGTACGCTGTCATTTTCTGCTTCATATACTACTTGTATAGAAAAACAGGCATACTGGATGTAAAAAAAGCCTGTAAACTTAATACAATATAGAGGTATGGGACCCGTAATCTAGAATGCTTGGGACCTGTGGTTTTCCGGATAAGTGGTCTTTCCGTAATTCGGATCTCCTACCTAAAGTCTGCTAATAAAATTAATTAAACAGTGATTAACCCCAATAGGATTGTACTGACCCCAATAAGGGGTAATTATATCTTAGTTGGGATCAAGTACAGGTACTGTTTTATTATTACAGAGAAAAGGGAATCATTTAACCATGAAATAAACCCAATAGGGCTGTTCTGCCCCCAATAAGGGGTAATTATATCTTAGTTGGGATCAAGTACAGGTTCTGTTTTATTATTACAGAGAAAAGGGAATCATTTAACCATGAAATAAACCCAATAGGGCTGTTCTGCCCCCAATAAGGGGTAATTATATCTTAGTTGGGATCAAGTACAGGTACTGTTTTATTATTACAGAGAAAAGGGAATCATTTAACCATTAAATAAACCCAATAGGGCTGTTCTGCCCCAATAAGGGGTAATTATATCTTAGTTGGGACCAAGTACAAGGTGTTATTTTATTATTAGAGATAAAAAGGAAATAATTTTTAAAAATGTGAATTATTTGATTAAAATGGAGTCTATGGGAGATGGCCTTTCCGTAATTCAGAACTTTCTGGATAATGGGTTTCCGGATAAGGGGTCCGATACCTGTACCGAATTGACATAAATTAACTGACAATAATTAAAAAACTTTATTGAACAAGCGTAAAATTTCAAACTTCAACTTTGGAAAGTTTAGCTTTGTTAATAAGGAGAAGGAAAGGTAAAATGTTAGGCTCCTCCCAGTGACTTTAATCACTTACCTTTTACCCCGGGCTGGTGCCCTTGTTAGGAGAAAACTGCACCATCCCGGGGTAAAAGGTAAGCAATTAAATTCACTGGGGGTAACTTTTTGTCATAGTTTTCTTCTCCTCTAATTAATTGCTAGATCCTTTTATATGTTGTTATGCAGCACTTATAACTTGAAAATGATGATTCTTCAGCATTTGGAAACAGGTATTTAATTTAGTGGGGATGTAGGAGAGTAAAGGTTTTGCCAACCTTAAGGTTCTTTGGTCCCTTGGGCATAACGTAAGGTGACAATACACACAGTAGGTTTCATACGGTATTTGGCTGGCCGGGACAAAAGGTTTTGCTCAGGTGCCTTCAACTCTGCACGTCAGTGGAGGGAACCAATGATTTTTTCTGTGACCAATTGTAAGGTGTATTGCCACCTTTAGTGATGAACGCCCAATTTAATGCGACCGCAATGTTTTTTAACGCGTGACAAATTTTTCCGTGGCAAATTTTCACGGAAGTTTCACGAAACTATTCGCCAATGGCGAAATGCGGAAATTCGCTGCGAATCCATGCCTGGCGAAAACATTTGCTCATTACTAGCCACCTTAAGTCAGCTAGATTAGGTCCTCTGTTATAGGAGGGAGGCTGTTTCCTTTTCCTGTGTGAAAGTATTTTCCTGGTAGTTCAGTAACTTTCTGAGAACTGGAAGTTCCTAGGAAGGGGTACTGCAGCCCAGTCTGTCCTGACCCTGGTTGGAGGCCTCTTGTAGCACCAAAACTTAGTGGAAATCAGTGAAGGATTTCCTTTCAGTAGCAGAATAGGACTTAGGGTTTCCACCTGTCCAGTTTTCAGCATTCAGAAAACCAGGCAGAAACCCTCTGAAAAACTGAGCTATTCTAAATAGGAGAACTGGCCCATGCCTGCATAAATGGCCTTAAGAAGTGTTTAACATGTTTAACAAATTGGATCTTAATGCTTTTAAAGTTCTGTATGTCCTCAAATTGGCAAGGTTGGTGTATAACCAAGTGCATGGCATTGTGTGCCTTAAAGATGATCTTGGCACCCCATAGTAGATAAAGGCAGTCCTGAGTACCTAGGGGGAGGAGTGTTTTTATCAAAATGGGAGCTAGAAGTGTCATGATTCAACATAAATCATATCTATTTTTAATGGGAACAAGAGGAGTGATATAAAAAAAATAGAGAAAAGGGGTGAGCATGTAAGGAGGTCAATTATATTTTATGTCAAAGTGTGACATATTTAGTTTGTCCAGCAGCAACCTTTAAGGTAGGCCTTAGGGGAACCCTGCTTCAGGAGCCTATATAAGAAAATGCAAGAGCTAGGCACTTCCTCCTTGGCGTACGATCACCAATAGTGGACACAGCCAATACCGAGCCAGACCAGTTGATTGTGTTTCTTTTTTTGGGCTAGATAGAGAGCTAGGAAACTGGTATTAGCTCACTCTAGTCAGGGTAGCCAGCAAGGACATCTTGTGTCCCAACAAGGAGCAATTGTTTGGTGGTATGCCAGTTAGCAGTGTTGGACTGGGACCCCAGGGGCCCACCAGAAAACCTTAGACCATAGACCAGTAACGGCTACAAACATTACAAGCCAAAGATGGGACAGAGATAGAATAGAAAAGGTTGTAGAGAACTGGAGATTATAGAACACAAGAAAGTGGAGGAGAGGGGAGCAGGGTGAGGTAAGCTGGGTAATCACAGAAGATGAGAGGGGGTAAATATGGAAGTACAAGAGCAGAAATAATGGAAGAAGTGAAAAATGCTAATTGATAGTGAGGAAAATACAAGACTGTATTGAAGCATGGGCAATTGTGTCTGCTGTAAAAAAAAAAAGTTGGATCCTGCAACAATCGCATCACAAGCCCAACTTGGCAGCCTCCTTGGGTCATTGCAGATTGGGTTTGGGGCTCATCTGACTCTCTGCACCTGGAGCAAAAGCCACCAGCGCAAAGAAAAAGCTTCTTCCATGTTTTAACTACCTGATGCAGGAAGCAGGCTTATAAAGCCCCTTCATTGCAAATTGAAACATTATTGACTTAACAAGGGGGGAGGAGATGAATGTGGACATGGACATAGGACAGCAAATAGTATTACCTACTGTATTAACATTGCAATGCTGCACCCAAAAAGCCTTCAGTGGCTCAATGAGGTAATGCACTGCCGTATTTTATTTATTCCAGAGTACGATTACGGGCAGATCCTGATGATGGGGCCTAAGATTTTCCACATTAGGTCTTCTAAAAATCATTTTGAATAAACATTGAATAAACCCAATAGGATTGTTTTGGATTAATATATGGATTTGTGTAGCTTAGTTTTCTGGGAGAATGATACATAAAGTGTCTATGGCTTTTATTCTACCAATGTATGCAACCTAAACCTAATGTTCCTTATGTGCAAATCTTCCAACTCCATTATTACATCAACAAATCATGAATAGATTTTTTAATTCATGTATATTGCAAAGTTGCTTGAAATTATGTTCAATTTTTAAAAAAGCTTAACTTGTGTTTGGGTGGAGTTCCCCTTTACGAGGTATGATGTGAGAAGTGTTTTGTACTAATCTCACAGCATCCATATTCACTGATGGACAGAAAAACAAAAGTACTTAAGAACAAAGGTTGAGTTCTCCCCAATATAGACGTTATACAAACAAGTCAATAAACTCCATACCCACTTTTACTATACTTTTTTTTATTATACATTTTAGCCTTCTATACAGTTTGTTACATAGTGTTCAAATATGGAACATATTTATGCGACAAGAAATGTACAAGTTGTAAATCACCATCTTTTATTATTTGCCCCTTTAATAAATTGCTTGCTGTTCATTTCAGGATGCAATAAAATGATATAGCATTTTGGGAAAAATATGCACACCAGTAGCCCAGCACTTGACGATATGATGGCAAAGATCTCAACTGCTACCATGTGTTTCCCTTTGGTACTAAGGTAAGCAGGTATAAATGTCACCCAAACACTGGCAAATACCAACATACTGAATGTAATGAACTTGGCTTCATTAAACGTGTCAGGCAGTTTTCTGGCTAGAAAGGCAAATAACAAGCTAATAGAAGCTAAGAGGCCCATGTAACCCAAGACACAAGCAAACAACACATTGGATCCCTCGTTGCATTCAATTACTATTGTTCCTATTTCTGCTTCCATATTAAATTCTGAAAAAGGAGGATCGATGGCCAGCCAAACAATGCATAGGACTATTTGAATGACTGTACAGGAAGGAACAATATAGATAGGTATACGAAGGCCCACCAGCCTCCTAATCTTGCTGTCTGGATTTGTTGCACTGAAGACCAAAATAACAGTCATTGTCTTTGCCAGTATAACAGAAAGGCAAACTGAAAAAATGACACCAAACACCACCTGGCGTATCATGCAGGTTATCATGTTGGGTCGGCCAATTAATACTAGGGAGCAGAGGAAACATAACATGAGGGAGATAAGAAGAAGGTAGCTGAGCTCTCGGTTGTTGGCTTTCACTATGGGGGTCTTGTGCTTGGCGATAAACAGGCAGAACACTGAAAAGGTGAGAAGACAGAGCAAAACTGATATACAAGCAAGACTGGTGCCAAGCATCTCATCGAAGGAAAGGAACTGAATAGGTTTTGGCAGACATGTTTCTTTTTTGCTATTTGGCCATTTGTCTTCTGGGCATCTGATGCACTCACTGTTATCTAGAAGAAAGAGGAATAATATTCTAAAAATACTACATGGAACAGCATCAATAGAACATTAAACAAAGCTAATGAAACATCTGTGTAACTGCCACCCCCACATTGCATATAAGCAGTGGCCCAACACGTGATGAAGCTTTTCAAATAATTACCAATAAATAAATAAGCAAGATCTCTATTGAGAGATAAAGATCACTATTGTGCTTTCTTATATTGATATAAATGTACTGATTAGTAATAAATCTGCAGATATGCAGATGAAGAAAACCTTAAGGCTCTTACTGATCTTAATGTTCTTCCATGCAACTCATTCAACTTTTTGTAACTTCTACTGTATTTTCATTTTGTATTGAGTAGAGTTCATAGTACACTATGTGAAAAATTGACTGTAAAGATAAAATACCATAAGGGTTTAGAATCTGTCCCTCAGAGCAAGGCACACAATCATAACAGCAGATCTGTTCCCCTTGGCGTGTGGCTCTTCTGTGACCACTTGGACATGTGTCACTGCACACTGAGATGGGAACCTAAAATAATGCAAAATAAGATGGAAATCAGTCAAACAGAAAGCGTCACCAAAGACTAAAAGAAGGTTATGTTATGGGGCTCATTTGAAAATACAGGAATAGAACACTAAGTGCAAAACATGCAAAACATATTCAGGGCTCTGCACTGAGCTTCAGATGAAAAATATGGCACTTGGAGCAGAGAGCAGAGTCCCTGTTCCATAAGCCTGCCTTAGGCTGATGTTCCATGGAGCATGTTAGTTGCCTCTGATAAATCTTTGCTATTGTGGGAGACTAACCGCTCTGAAATGCCCTTACACCAGCACAAATAGTCATCGCTGGTGGAAAGGCCTTCTCATCACTTCAGTTTTCCGAAGTCACGCAAAGTTTCCTGTTGCAGGCAACTTCAGGCGACTTTCCACCAGGGACTCCTATTGTTGCCAGTAGAAAGGCTTTTTGGAGTGGTTAGTCACCCACGATAGCAGAGATGGGACATTAGCCTTACCTTAGGCAGTGAAGACAGCGCCTTTTGGTCAAGGGTAGGCAGGAGGTAGGTGATGCCTATGTGCCTACAACCGACCAGCCCCTCACCAATAAACCATTGACTAATACTGTCAGAGCTGTATTACTGAGGTCTCTGTGTTTTAAAAATGGAGTGCAGTGGCCTCTGGCAAGTTACACAATTCAGGATGCCTGCAAAGAGCAAAGAAATTGCCAGTTGTTCCAATGTTTGTGTTCAAACCAGTAAACAAGTAAATGCCACTTACTTGCTGTAATTGCCATAATTAACAAGACCAGGTGTAAACTATTTGTACCATATACATATAGAGATCTACCATTAACAAGGGTCAGAGTTCCTAGATGTCCTTAACTCCAATAGAATGTGGAGTAAGTAGGTTTAATTGCATTATTATATGTTACAGCAGTGATCCCCAACCAGTGGCTCTTGAGCAATATGTTGCTCCCCAACCCCTTGGGTGTTGCTCTCAGTGCCCCAAACCAGGGAGTTAATTTTGAATTCCTGACTTGGGGGCAAGTTTTGGTTGAATAAAAACAAGATTTCCTACCAAATAAAGCCCCTGTAAGCTGATAGTGTGCATAGAGGCCCCTAATAGCCAATCACAGCCCTTATTTGGCTCCTCCATGAACTTTTATGCTGCTTGTGTTGCTCCCCAAGTCTTTTTACATTTTATTGTAGCTCTCAAGTAAGAAAGGTTGGGGATCCCTGCATTACAGTGACTTTACTGCTGGGTGGAGAAGATTTTAAAGAAAAATGATCATTCCCACAACATTCGGCTATATTTACAATGAGATATGCAATTGGTTTGAAGCACTGGACCCGTAAAAATGCAAATGTGTCCCATAAACACAATACAGAGGTGCCCTGGTCAGAATTTAACTCAGGACCCCTGAGTCTGTTCCACTATACCACCATGACATTTACATTACTTCTGTAGTGAGGCCAATGTATTTGTTTTGGCCTCCAGATCATTATCTCTCTAATGCTAAATGGTTCTTACTTGCAATTGTCCTTGATTCCATAAAATATTTTGCAGTTCAATCTTAAGTTCTTTGCCCTTAGGGGAGCTGGCATCATAGCTGCCAACGTGCACATATTGGTTGCTTCCATTCGGGAAAAGCTGCCAGTTCAGAATATCCATATAGATTGGAACATCCCCATTCTCATCAAAGAAGATTGGTTCCCCTGCAGTGTTGTTGAACTTAACATGTTTGATGTAATACAGCAGCTGATTAAAACAAGATACATATGTGTTTTAGAACAAAAGTCACAAATATATATATATATATATATATAGCTCCATGTGTCCTAAAAGCCACAGTTTGAATTGGTTACTATAGACCAGTGATCCCCAACCAGTGGCTCAGGGGCAACATGTTGCTCCCCAACCCCTTGGATGTTGTTCTCAGTGCCCCCAAACCAGGGAGTTATTTTTGAATTCCTGACTTGGGGGCAGGTTTTGGTTGAATAAAAACAAGATTTCCTACAAAATAAAGCCCCTGTAAGCTGATAGGGTGCATAGAGGCCCCTAATAGCCAATCTTAGCCCTTATTTGGCTCCTCCATGAACTTTTATGGTGCTTGTGTTGCTCTCCAAGTCTTTTTACATTTGCTCAGGAGTAAGAAAGGCTGGGGACCCCTGCTGTAGATGATATCAACTATAGCAAGTATGGTGTTTTTTATTACATTTCCCCTATAGTGACTATGGTATAGGTATTGTTTTTTAAAGCATATATGGATTATTTAATATACCAAGATATGAGGCAGCAATGACCGATTCTGTCCGGATAAAATTGCCAAATGCGGCTACCGCATAACTTTTTTTTTGTGCATTTTTCATATGACAGTGCCTTTTGTTGGCATGTCCGCACCTTTTTCATGCGCCTGCAAATTTTTTGTGGCGGAATTTTGCGGCAATTTCGCATAACAAATTGGCAAATGGCAAAATGCGGAATTTCACAGTGAATCCATGCCAGGCGAAAGTCTTCGCTCATCACTAAGATAAGGTAAGCTCAGTGTTGACTGTATGAAATCTGTAATCAACAATATCAATTTTCAAGCCCTGTAGTGTATTCTGCATGACGCTAGTCATGGAAACTATAGTGACCACTGCATCTGGGGTACTACTGTGGTCTGCAAAATGCAGTTGGTGGGCACAAGGCAGCCCTGTACTTACAGCAAGCCATAAGCCTGTGAGGATAGTGCTCCTTTGCACCCTAAACCCACTGGTGTTGTCTAAGTTAGAGAAGGGGTAGGGAGTGGTAGGGCAAAGGCCTACTGGAAATTATAAAGATTAATTTTCCTTCCTATAGATATCTAAAAATAAAACCATATCCAAATAAAGACAATAAGAACATTTTTGAGGGCCTTTTTTTACCTGCCAAGGCTGATAGTTATGTATATCTGCACAAGATCCATTTGTAAATGGTCCATGTCCTGGAACACAGATATTCATCTGGTGCAAAGCATGGGCTATTGCAAACACTGCATTGTGAATTTTGTATGTGTATATAAATTTGTTGACATCATACACGGATGTATCAATGGTGTCCAGTCTCTCTGTTCCAGTGCACCAAACTGAGCCTTCCTTTAATGGAGTTGATTTATTAGCTGGCCAAACACAACCAAAAGCAAGTTCCCAAAAAGTCTTTATGTATATATCATCTGGATATTTAGTAGGGTGAATGCTGTAAAGAAATTGCTTAAATCCTGGAATTTTTCCAATTTGAAATGAAAGACCGAGGCTCCCATTTAAGGTTGTTAATATTTCTCTCCTGGGGAAGTCAGACGTAATAGACCAGCTTCCGGTGCCTACCCACACTTTGTCAGTGATGTTGTTAAATGAAGCGACTTCCATTAGAGAAATGAGATTTTCCATTGTAGTGTAAACAATGATCACAGTAGCTTTTGTCTTCTTCAGAACGTCTACAATGCGATACACAGACTCCATAGATGTGTAGAGGGGAAGAACTTCTTGGAAAGCGATGCACCCACCATTACTCTCAATCTCTTTGGTTAAAAGCTGAGTACCAGATCGTCCTAAATCACTATCTGAGTTTATGATACCCACCCAGGTCCAATTAAAATACTGCACTAATCGAGCAATTGCGAACATTTCATAGTTAGCATTAGACATTGTTCTTAGGAAGGATGGGAATTGTGTTTTATCACTCAGAAGAGGATGAGCCGAGGCATAGCTGATCTGTTAAGGAAGGAAAATATTGTTTAATATCATGTTTTGTGCATTTAAGACTTTTTGATTGAATTTCTAACATAAAACTATGAGGCCAAACACGGTCAGAAAATTGGGCAGATGTTGATTGAACAATTTGATTTTCCCGTTATATTAAGGACTCGTATTCCTTGTATTCCTGGCCTAGTCCCGCCCTAGGGCTAAACAATCGGATTAACCTGATCACCTTTTAGTTGGCATATGGGGGAACAATCCACACTAAAGACATTTAAATCAAATGCACGCTAACTTACATTATAAATGTTGAAGACGTCACATGGGATAAACCTTTTTTGTTTTCAAAATGTTTAAACAGATTATATTGTCCATGTTTCTAAGACTTCTTGAGAATTTCTAACACAGAACAATGAGGCGTTTTCTCTCTCTAAAGGTGCATACATGGGCAGAAAATCAGCCAGATGTTGATTAGGCAAGTTTGATATTCCCGTTGGATTGAGGTACAGGTACGGGATACGTTATACGGAAATCCATTATCCAGAAAGTTCCGATTTATGGACAGGCCATCTCCCATAGACACCATTATGAGAAAATAGTTCTAATTTTTAAAAATGATTTCCCTTTTCCCTGTAATAATAAAACAGTACCTGTACTTGATCCCAACTAAGATATAATTACCCCTTATTGGGGGCAGAACAGCCCTTTTGGGTTTATTTAATGGTTAAATGATTCCCTTTTCTCTGTAATAATAAAACAGTACCTGTACTTGATCCCAACTAAGATATAATTACCCCTTATTGGGGGCAGAACAGTCCTATTGGGTTTATTTCATGGTTAAATGATTCCCTTTTCTCTGTAATAATAAAACAGTACCTGTACTTGATCCCAACTAAGATATAATTACCCCTTATTGGGGGCAGAACAGCCCTATTGGGTTTATTTCATGGTTAAATGATTCCCTTTTCCCTGTAATAATAAAACAGCAACATGTACGTGATCCCAACTATGATATAATTGTTCCTTGTTGGAGGGAAAAATTATGTTTAAATGATTTTTTAGCAGACTTAAGGTATTGAACTCCAAGTTATGGAAAGATCCCTTATCCAGAAAGCCCCGGGTCCTGAGCATTCTGGATAATGGGTCCTATACCTGCACTTGCACCGATGCCTCATATACCAGCCATAGTCATAGTCATACCAGTACTACCCATTAGTAATGAGTGAATCTGTCCCATTTCACCGCGCCAAAAATTTTGCGAATCTTTCAAAAGATTTGCAAGACAAAATTTTTTGACACACACTTTTTTTTTCACGCACGTCATTTTTTTTACACGCTCGACAATTTGTTTTGATGTGCCGAATTTTGTGAAACAATCCGCCAATAGTGAAATGCAGAAATTCACCGCGAGTCCATGCCTGGCGAATAATTTTGCCCATCACTAGTGCCCATTTATCCGCAACAAAAACGTCCTATTGTAAAATATTTAAGTATTAATGTAATCTGCACAATCAGAAGAAGTTTCTGATCAGTTTGTATGCAATTAGTATGGATTTCTGCCATCCATAGACACAAGGCATAAGCCGCTAACCAGCTCATTTGTTTTTAAAAATCTAAGGATTTTTATAATGGTCACTGTAAAAAGCATATCTCAGTTTCCCTATTTCCAAAAGCTTGATGTTAATGGTTTGAGTTAGAAGAGTTCTTTGCTATTGTTTTCTTACCTGAGGATATCTGTAGAGTCCCAGAATTCTGGCAATTGGCATTGAGGCTTTGGACGGCATGTCCCCAACAATCGCACTTGGCATGATATTTCGATGACAGTTAAAGTTTGGCACAAAATTCTCCTTTCCTGATAGGATCCATGATGTCCCCATCAGAGAACGTACTTCATTATAACACGAATCATAGAGCTGGAAGCCCAGCGTAATATTTGGCAAAATGTCAGAAGAGTTATTTACTTCCAAGATGGCGTACACCATGGCCAGGAGGTAGCGGTAATATCTGATGTGAAATCTTTAAACAAGGTAGGTAAGATTAAATAAAGAACAAACCAATTATTGAGCATAAGACTACGCAACATTTTGAAAATATTGTTTTATTTTATACAGCATACAACAGATTAGTAGCCTTCATAGAAATATTCTTTTTAAGGCCTTTTTGGCTAGGAATTTGAGCTTCATTAAATATATTTCCTTGGAGTATTGTAAATTCACCAATTATACAATACCTCAGGCATCTTGCAAATGTCTTCCATTAAAATCTCTTTATATGTATTAATGCCAGGCCTACCTTCCATATTTTTGAGAACTATCTACTACAGGTATGGGATCCCTTATCCGGAAACCCATTATCCAGAAAGTTCTGAATTACGGAAAGGCCATCTCCCATAGACTCTATTATAAGCAAATAATTCTGATTTTAAAAAATGATACCTTTTTCTCTGTAATAATAACACAGTACCTGTATTTGATCCCAACTAAGATATAATTACCCCTTATTGGGGCAGAACAGAACTATTGGGTTTATTTCATGGTTAAATGATTCCCTTTTCTCTGTAATAATAAAACAGTACCTGTACTTGATCCCAACTAAGATATAATTACCCCTTATTGGGGGCAGAACAGTTCTTTTGGGTTTATTTCATGGTTAAATGATTCCCTTTTCTCTGTAATAATAAAACAGTACCTGTACTTGATCCCAACTAAGATATAATTACCCCTTATTGGGGGCAGAACAATCCAATTGGGTTTATTTCATGGTTAAATGATTCCCTTTTCTCTGTAATAATAAAACAGTACCTGTACTTGATCTCAACTAAGATATAATTACCCCTTATTGGGGGCAGAACAGCCCTATTGGGTTTATTTCATGGTTAAATGATTCCCTTTTCTCTGTAATAATAAAACAGTACCTGTACTTGATCCCAACTAAGATATAATTACCCCTTATTGGGGGCAGAACAGCCCTATTGGGTTTATTTCATGGTTAAATGATTCCCTTTTCTCTGTAATAATAAAACAGTACCTGTACTTGATCCCAACTAAGATATAATTACCCCTTATTGGGGGCAGACCAGCCCTATGGGGTTTATTTAATGGTTAAATGATTCCCTTTTCTCTGTAATAATAAAACAGTACCTGTACTTGATCCCAACTAAGATATACAGTAATTACCCCTTATTGGGGGCAGAACAGCCCTATTGGGTTTATTTCATGGTTAAATGATTCCCTTTTCTCTGTAATACTGATGCAGTTGTTTTCTGATTAGAACCTATTTTCATACCTTATGTTGTTATTAAGATGTAAGAAAATTAGACTTCAGAGCTCATTTGAGAACCAAAGTGGTGCTCTTTTTTACCCCTTAGTGCTGCGATGTCCATATAGAGTTGAGCAAAAGTGAAAGGCATCCAAGGTAAACCCCAATGGGTTCCCCAACCCCTTTTGTCACTCGCCTGCTCTTCAATCCAGGACCAGAATTAAAGAAGTCAGCAGAGGTATGTGCCTCTTTTGCCTTCTTCAAGTTCTGGCCCTCTGTATATAAGGTATATGGGATCATTTAGTAAGTGCAGGGTAGAGCGGACAGTTAAAAAATGGGTGCCATCAACCATATTATCTGCACTATGCTACCTGCCCTGCACTTTAAAAATGTACCAGAGGTCTCTGTGTTCTTCAAGTGAATACAGCACTGCTGGCATTTGGCAGCACTGTATTCACGAGGAGC